>NC_134876.1:28591251-28596251 GCF_041734735.1 Babylonia areolata
TTTTTTTTGGTCCGAAATTCTCATTGGACGGAGGTCGGCCTCTCGTACGAAGACTTCACGAACACATTCGGAAACTGGGCCTGTATATATTCGTATCTTCCCTGCAGTGTTTAGACAACCGCCATACCACGTCAAGGGCACCAGTTCTCTCTGCATTCAATAGGTTTCCTGCGTTGACGGCTCTTGATTGACACCTTGATGCCCATCCCAGTGTAGAACCACGGTTGGTCGTTTTACAGGGTGCCTTGTTAACCTTTCAACGTCTGCTTACGGGTCCTCAATTCATTCATCATATATCACGAGTTTCACAGCTGCTGAAGTGTCGGTAAGTTTTATTTGTTGCACATGCTCATGTTAATGTTCATTTGGTTACTGGATATATTTCCGAGATGATTTATTTGACCATATTCATTTTTAAGTCAGTCTTTTTTTTCTTGTATTTGTGTATAATTCTATGCATTGTCATGTACGTTCTGTGATCTAGATGTATTTGTCTTTACTGTTTACAGAAAAAAATAGAGTTTTCCAATCAGTACAAAACTTTTTTTTTTTTTTTTAATAAAAAAAAGGCTATTACTGCTGTTTCCTTGTTTCATCTCCCCTCAATATTTTTGTTTGATACCAGCAAGACATGACGTGCTTGGTAGTTCATATTCGTAGCTACTCGATTAGTATCGCTTGAATTTATTTATATTTAATTTTTATTTATTTATTCATTTTTTTAACAGATGTCACACCGTACAATATATGTAAAGCATTTTCAGCAAGGGAGACAGATTATTGAGTCAGTGTTGCGTACAAATTTACTGACAGCTGCGACTATAATATGTCACTGGAGAAAAAAGCTGGAGGTCTTCTTTGCTTATCTCCCTCTTTTTGATTTGGTCTGATATTTTACCATGCGATTCATCTCACCCCATTTTCCCGCAATACATCAAAACTGATGGCACAGTGTGCTCGATTCAGAAAGTGTTAGATTTCACAAGACGATGGTTGCCCCAGGACCGAGAAAAAAGACTCGAAAAAAATCCGCTTTGAAATAATTTTTGAAAGAGTAACTAAAATGTCTACAGTATCAGTATCAGTAGCTCAAGGAGGCGTCACTGCGTTCGGACAAATCCATATACGCTACACCACGTCTGTCAAGCAGATGCCTGACCAGCAGCGTAACTCAACGCACTTAGTCAGGCCTTGTCTACATCAGTGCAGCCTTGGCCAAATTTCACACAAAAGAAACCAGTTTTGGCAGGCAGGTGATGCAATTATTAGACTGTGACGGGAACTGAATGCTTTGGGTCTGTTTGGCTTCACAGTTGTTTTTTTAATGGCATAAGTTCTGTTGAAAACGACTCGGTGACCAATTTGACAAACCATTTTTACCTTCTCTATTTCTACTCTCTCTCTCTGTGTCTCTCTCTCTGAGATGAAGAGAGGGAGAGGAAGAGAAATTTAGATGAAAAACATCGACTGGAATATATGTAGCAGAGCGCTGAAAGTGCTGTTAAATTTCACCGAAAGAAATGGAACCACTGAACTCTGTACAAAGAAAGGCTAAACATTCCAACCGAGGAACCAACCGAGGAACCAACCACAATAACCACGCTTTCCTGCTACCGTTTAAAATACTATGATCTAAGCCTGTGCTGTTGTTAAAAATGAATCTAAAAGGAAAGAAAAGCAACAACAATAACAACAACACCACCACCACCACCACCACCACCACACACACACACACACACACACACACACACACAAACGAAGGAAACCTTTCTGATCTTACATTGACGATGGTGCAAATGGGCACCCTTGCAATAATGACTTGCGGTTACTGTCTGATTTCAGGCTGCACGATGAGTCAAGCGGTCTTTGCTCTGTGTCTGCTGATCATTGCCGGCACCGTCCCGTTCATCAGAGGGCAAGGAGACAGGTGTTCACTGCCCATGAGGGTAGGCAGATGCCGGGCTGCTCATAGGAGGTGGTACTTCAACGCAAACTCTAGACAGTGTAGAGTGTTCATATACGGGGGTTGCGATGGGAATGCGAACAACTTCCACACGCGTGAAGATTGTGAGAACACTTGTCGCCCCAGCCCCTGCAGCTTGCCCAAGGCTCCTGGGTTCTGCAGGGCTTTCATTCCATCCTTCTTCTACAACGCCCGCACAGGACAGTGCGAGAACTTTATCTATGGCGGCTGTAATGGCAATGCTAATCGCTTCCCCACCCGGTCCCTTTGTGAGAAGAAATGTGTCTGCACTCAGCCGAAGGACTCCGGACTCTGCCGAGCTGCATTCTCTCGTTGGTACTACGACAGGAGCTACAGGAGGTGCCAGACGTTCACCTACGGGGGGTGTGGAGGGAACGGCAACAACTTCCAGACTGAGGCGGCTTGCCAGCGAATGTGCTCTGAGTGAGCAGGGAGGTGTTCTCCAACCCTATCTGTAAAAACAAACCAAACCAAAGGGTGTTGCCGACACTAGTTTCTTGGCTTCTTCTTGCGGTAGCTGACCTAGGCCTGTTTTGATAGGAGTAGCGGCGGATGGTCGGAGTCGCACTGGTGTCTTGAAGACTGTGACTACAGTCCGTTCAAGCCCTGCTCGTGTGTCACACGGCATGCTATGTGTAAACTGCTTTCCTGTTTTATTTTGTTTTTGTATTTAAACTTGCGTATCACTTTCTGTTGCTATTATACTTTTGGTTAATGACATACGTGTAAGCTGTCCTTTTCTCTCGCGTTCGCAGGCACACACACACACACACACACATACACACACAGAGGTACACACCGGCACAGACACAACACAAGCACACACACACACACACACACACACACACACACACACACACACACCAATTTTTTCGTTTTGACTGAAAGAGCATGTTTGTAACATTGATTTGAATATAAAGAACGATTAAACACAAAAGCGAGCAAAAATTCAAGTTTTGTTTTTAATAGTTGATGCTTGTAATGACAATGAAACCCACTAGGCTAAATCAAGTGAGAAAACATTGTCAGATTTATGAATGAATTTTTAAAAGAATGAATGAATAATAAATGTTTATGCAGACGCAACCACAAAGCAGAATAAAATACGTTTGTTTCTCCCGAAGGCTATAATATTTTGTTGTTGTTGTCATTGTTATGCTTCCTGGTAAAGAAAGAAATTGGGAGAGGAGGGGGGGGGGAGCCTTTGGGGAGAGAGAGAGAGAGAGAGAGGAGAGAGAGAGAGAGTCAAAGTGAAAAAATGTTTTAATTGTCAGGCCTCTGGCCCATAACAACAGGAGTGCACAGTTTCAAAAAACCAAAAAAACAAAACAAAACAAAACAAAACAACCCCCCCAAAAAAACAACAACAACAACAACAACAAACAACAAAAAACAACAACCCCAAAACCAACCAAACAAAAACAACAACCAAAAAACAAAACAAACAAACAACAACAACAAGAGCATCATGCATTATTTGAAATATTACTGAGACATTCTTTTCTACAGTTAAGTGTTCGGTTTGTAAACAAAGAACATGTTGTTATAATATCAGAGTTTTCACAGGCTAGAATCAAAGAAAGCTTGAAGAGTGATGGATATTCGTAATACTTAGCTGGTATTAATTACCCATTCAGATCCACATCCACACAAACATTGAGAGAGAGAGAGAGAGAGAGAGAGAGAGAGATGTCAAACTTTTCATACAAGTAGAAATTTCTTTTCACCGTTTATAAAATAATTGTGTGTGTGTGTGTGTGTGTGTGTGTGTGTGTGAGGAGGTTCGGGGAAAGAAAACAGTTGGAAATTTAAAGTTGGTTCTTTCAGATCCTGTTTAAAAATTTTTTTTTATGAAGTACAGTACGATCAATCAAACATGCAGACATCATCAATGATTCAGTCAGCTAGCCAGCCAACCAGTCCATCAGTTTTCCCACTCATTCAGCGCTTGATCCGTCAATCATTCAGTTTGTTGTTGGTGTGCATGCATCGTGTAGCACGCTTGTTTCGTGTAGCACGTGCTTTTTTTTCCTGACAGAATTCAAATAAATTTCTACATTGCATGGAAAACAGAGTGTGTTCGTTTCTGTTTAGACATGGAAACCTCTCTCACTTGTGGAGATGCTCTCTCTCTCTCCCTCTGTGAACACGTGTGTCTATCTGTCTGTCTGTCTGTGTTTGTGTCTATGTCTCTGTGTGTGTCTCTGTGTGCGTGTCTGTGTGACTGTGTGTGTGTGTGTGTGCGCGCGCGAAGGGGGAGGGGGTTAGCAGTGCGAAACTGATATGTCACAACACGTGTGTGTGTGTATTACCGTATATAAGGGCGTTCGTGTGTGTGTGTGTGTGTGTGTGTGTGTTTGTATGCGTGCATAATGAATACGTGCGGGCACGTACACGCGCATGTCTTGGAATGTATGTGCGTGAAATCGCTGACATCCGGCTAAAGAAAAGGATGGCGATTCACACTGAGGATCCTGTCCTTTAATTTATATATACAATTATTTGCCATATGACTTAATAAGGGTTGTGGAAAGGCTCCCTGCAACCAATGGACGTTTTAGATTGCTGTTGGCCATACGTCTTGCATCAGAAACAGCCACTGAGAATCTATGCAGTCTGTGCTAGCCTTCTGAGGCACAGAATGCTCCGTGACTTAAACTGCGGTTTAAACACCCCCCCCAAACCCCTGTCCCCTCCATCTGTCCCCTGAGAGAAGTCACCTTTTCATCTTGACACTTTTTTCTTTAACAACAACAAAATTGTAGGCAAACTTGATGAAAATACATACGTTCACAAACTATAATACAGGGATCATTTCCAATCCTGACCTCTGCTCCCAACCTCTGCAACAAAAGTTTTTTTTTTTCTGTACCTCTGACGTGCCAGATCTGGATCTCCGAAGTCAGAACCGCGCCACTCAGCACACCTAGTTGATGCACACACACACAAAAAGGAAAAGACTGCCATTTGCGGAAAGATTGTCATTATCAAGCGAACATATAACACGTATGTCTGG
>NC_134876.1:28601251-28653751 GCF_041734735.1 Babylonia areolata
GATGAAGATTTTAGGCATAGCCTATTCTTCCAATCTGTCCTTGCTCATCTACATATATTACAAATAGCACACACATAAATGAAGGGAAAAGGCATTCATGCAGAAGGACAAACATAATGAAGAACCCCCCCCCCCTCCCCCCACACACCCACGCACACACATGCATACACACACGAGGGAGATAGAGAGAGAGAGGGAGGGAAGGAGGAAGGGAAGAGTGGGGTGGGGGTGGGGGGGAGGCGTTTTGGGTGCGAGTTGGACAATAATGGAAAGGAATGCCAGAGGAGTGAGCAAAATGATGATGGAGTAACTATAGACACTTTAAAGGTAAACAAAACAAGAACAAGCACATAAACGCACACACGTGTACATGCGCATTCTAGCACACACACACGCACACGCACAAACATGTTTGCATGTGAAGACCACGTTCAGTTTTACGTTTGTTGTACACAGGTGTGTGTGGCATGATCTTACTGCGTTACTTTTTTTTCAATGTTTCCTTGATATGTTTAAGGACAGTATCTTGATAGTTAGTGGATTGTGTCCAATTGCGTTGCAGTGGTGGCTTCCGTCTGGTTGTTAATTGTTGCTTATGATTCCAGAGGCAAAATTGCGCTGGCTCTTAGTGCTGCAGCCTTGTGGGTTAGTTGGCCTTTGGGAACTATCCCAACGCCGACTGTCCTAAAACCCTCTTGGCCGAGAGAGTGGGGATGTACTTGGGCAAGACACTCTCCACAAAAATCAAATTCTAGCCCAAATAGTCGGAACAGCAGCTGCCTCCTCTGCTGTTCTGATGGTCATAGTCGGACACGACTGACTATCATAAAATGATTCCAGCCGACCACAAAGGGCCATATCAGGACCTGCGGCGGTTGAACACTCCAGTCCTGTGAAGGCAGTCTCTTTGCATATCTCGCATCGGAAAGTTGATGGACCCTGAGCCAGTTGCATTGCTCGGACGGAAGAGTCTAGTATGGTCGTAACCCGCTACTAACTGTGTGTAGTATGAGGAACTGATCAATGGCGGAGTTCGGTCAAGGTAGGCATTTAGTCTGTCAAAAGGTTAGAAGCAAGCAATGCAACTGGCACCTGGATCGGCGGCAACGTGTGGCTTTCTCGGCCACTTTGTATTTAACAAGTTGCGTGGTTCGCTTCTTCTCGGCTCGCTGGATCCTTTGCCAATGCTGTGCTGCCACTCGTTGTGTCAACGGCAGCAGAGATCGGGTTTCTTTTGCACTTAAGCTCTGTAGCGAATGCAGGAGGAAGGTGGTGGAATGGTTAAGACGTCTGTGAGGGTCTGGGTCACCTCGGAATCCCGCTCTCGCCCTTTCCCCCAAGTTTGACTGGAAAAAACCGAACTGAGTGTCTAGTCGTTCGGATGAGATGATGAACCGAGGCCCCGTGTGCAGCACGCACTTGGCGCTCTGAAAAAAAAAGAACCCATGGCAATGAGAGTGTTGTTCTCTGGCAAATTTCTGTTGGAGAAATCCACTCTGACATGTACACAAGTACATGTGCATGAACTGAAAGCCTGACTAAGCGCGTTAGGTTATGCCGCTGGTCAGGTATCTGTCTATATAGTTAATGACGAGGATTAAAAAGAAAAAAAAAGAAAGAAAAAAAAAAGAGCATAATCGCGGCTCCTGTAAGGTAATCTAATGGAGGTTTCATAATGTTCCCACTCGCTGAATCCCACACTGTACGAGCACAGTTGATACGGGATTCAATATAAGCATTCAGAAAGGGTTGTTCCTGGCAAAATTCTGGAGAAAAATCCACGTCAATAGGAAAAACAAATAAAACTGCACGCAGGAAAAATACAAAAAAATGGGTGGCGCTGTAGTATAGCGACGCGCTCTTCCTGGGGAGAGCAGCCCGAATTTCACACAGATCAATCTTTTGTGATAAAAAGAAATACAAAATACAAAATAGCAGATATGGTGAGGAGTATGCGGACTTTTCCGAACGCAGTGACGCGTCCTTGAGAAACTGAAACTGAAATCGAAGGCATGAACAGCTGAGTCCGGGACCCCGTCTCACGTTGGACGTACAGGAGGTCCCATGTGATTCCACTCTTTTCTCCATCTTCAGGACTTGGCCAAGCCATCTGAGATGTCGCATGCCGAGAACTGATATCAGGCTTGAGGATCTGGCCCTCTCCAGTGCCTCAGTGTCCGGAACAATGTCTTTCCATGATATTCCCAGGATACGGCTCAGACAACGTAATGCCTTTCCATGATATTCCCAGGATACGGCTCAGACAACGTAATGCCTTTCCATGATATTCCCAGGATACGGCTCAGACAACGCTTTGTATTTCCATGATATTCCCAGGATACGGCTCTGACAACGTAATGTCTTTCCATGATAATTATTCCCAGGACACAGCTCAGACAACGTTATGTCTTTCCATGATATTCCCAGGATACGTTTCAGACAACGTAATGCCTTTCCATGATATTCCCAGGATACGATACGGCTCAGACAACGTAATGCCTTTCCATGATATTCCCAGGATACGGCTCAGACAACGCTTTGTATTTCCATGATATTCCCAGGATACGTTTCAGACAACGTAATGCCTTTCCATGATATTCCCAGGATACGGCTCAGACAACGTAATGCCTTTCCATGATATTCCCAGGATACGATACGGCTCAGACAACGTAATGCCTTTCCATTATATTCGCAGGATACTGCTCAGACAACGTAATGCCTTTCCATGATATTCCCAGGATACGGCTCAGACAACGTAATGCCTTTCCATGATATTCCCAGGATACGGCTCAGACAACGTAATGCCTTTCCATGATATTCCCAGGATACGGCTCAGACAACGTAATGCCTTTCCATGATATTCCCAGGATACGGCTCAGACAACGTAATGCTTTTCCATTATATTCACAGGATACTGCTCAGACAATATAATGCCTTTCCATGATATTCCCAGGATACAGCTCAGACAACGTAATGCCTTTCCATGATAATCCCAGGATACGGCTCAGACAACGTAATGCATTTCCATGATATTCCCAGGATACGTTTCAGACAACGTAATGCCTTTCCATGATATTCCCAGGATACGGCTCAGACAGCGCTATGGCTTTCCATGATATTCCCAGGATACGGCTCAGACAACGCTATGCTTTTCCATGATATTCCCAGGATACTGCTCAGACAACGTAAATGGAAGTTCAGTTTCTTTTCTTGTCTGGAGTAGATGTCCATGCTGTCGTACAAGAGGGTGATAGCGAACATTCATGGCAGCTACATCCTCCAGTTTAGTATTTACTGTGAGGTTCTTGATCTGCCACACTCTCTTCACGAGCCTACCTGTAACGACGGTTGCCTTCTCAATTCTGGCATTGACCTCAGTTTGATGGAGTCTAAACGTTTGAATAGATAAACCGCGTCAAAGTAAAAATGCGGCAACCCGTGCACAACTTGACTAACAGGGTGTTCCTGGAGGTCAGAACTGGGTGTCAGGATCATATGACTGAAGGTGCTTGATTCACAACCCCACGTCAGGAAAAGCAAATGCTTCAATCTGATGCTGAGGACCAAAAACGCTGGGAAACGGAACACCGCAGTTTTACGCTGTATCCAGACCAAATTGGTAACGGATAACAGAACAGCGGTCTGTCGCCACCATCGTTTGGTATCCATGGCCACATGGAATTTAGATATCACAATGGTCACGGACACCAAAACGGTGATCTTTCACCCACCGCCGTTTGGTATCCGAGTCTATGGCCACTTGGAATATAGATTTTCACGGTCTATTGTCCCTGCTCTTCGTCTTCTGAAAAAGTATATCTTGTTTGTCATCAAACGACTGAAAAACTATACGGTGAATTGCTAGCATGCTGTGTGTCTGTAACGTTTCTTTCAACTTCGTTCTGCTTCAGATCCAAGCAAGCATTCTTTCCCCTGTTCTCTTGTAACACGGTTTGCTTCATTGTTTGCACGATCCTTGAGTTATGAATGAATATATATATATATATATATACACACACACACACACACATATATATATATATATATATATATATATATATATATATATATATATAGAGAGAGAGAGAGAGAGAGAGAGAGAGCGAGAGATTAAATCATCCCCTTAAAAACTCAAAATTAATTACAAGTTCGGAATTTCCCGAGGTCACATGCAAATAAGAAGTCACAACTGCTTCGCCACTCTCGCGGACATCGTGACGTTCGCGCCAGTTTATCTAATAGTTTTCCCAACGATTGTGGCCACTTTTCCTCGGGGACAAAGTATGTTTCTTGTGCAGAAACTCACAAAAGATACAACAGTTTGTCGACGGTGTTGATTCTATATATTTGGAAATTTGTTTTTGAAAATTTGGTTGTTTTCAAATGTGCGCGCGATGGCTGTGTGTATTGCTTCTGCCGTCCAGAAACAATGTTCACACACACACACACACACACACACACACACACACACACACACACACACACACACACACACTTCTCCTCCAGTCTCACATCAAACCATGCCAGTCTTCTCTCGCCATCCTGTCCATATCGAACCCCCTAATTATTATTTATTTATTTATTTATGTACGCTTATTTATTATTTATTCACTTTTTTTTCTTTTTTTTTCAAGGCCTGACTAAGCGCGTTGGGTTACGCTGCTCGTCAGGCATCTGCTTGGCAGATGTGGTGTAGCGTATATGGATTTGTCCGAACGCAGTGACGCCTCCTTGAGCTACTGAAACTGAAACTGAACCCACACACATTCCCACCCCCAGTCTTTCATCTTTGGACTTCGGCACTGCGGATTAATTTCCTTGGTGCAACTTGTCCTGCCCCCAACGTTCCTGTCGACATGGCCTGCAACAGTGCAGAGCAGACTTCAGTCAGTGCCAATCGATCATGAACAGTGATTTGGGCTGTGGTTTAACACGCCCATCTGAGCGATCTCCTGAGTCCTGTTTTGAAGAATTATTTACATGGAATAGATTTTGTATTTGTATTTGTATTTCTCTTTTTATCACAACATATTTCTCTGTGTGAAATTCGGGCTGCTCTCCCCAGGCTGAGTGCGTCGCTACACTACAGCGCCACCCATTTTTTTTCTTTCCTGCGTGCAGTTTTATTTGTTTTTCCTATTGAAGTGGATTTTCGACAGAATTTTGCCAGGAACAACCCTTTTGTTGCCGTGGGTTCTTTTACGTGCGCTAAGTGCATGCTGCAAACGGGACCTCGGTTTATCGTCTCATCCGAATGACTAGCGTCCAGACCACCACTCAATGTCTAGTGGAGGGGGAGAAAATATCGGCAGCTGAGCCGTGATTCGAACCAGCGCGCTCAAATTCTCTCGCTTCCTAGGCGGACGCGTTACCTCTAGGCCATCACTCTACATATACATGTTCATATATTCTGACGATTGAGCAAAGTGCAAGTTTTACTTACTTACTTTGAAGAGATATATGACCGCCTTTGATATTTTCCAAAGAGACGTTGCATCTCCAATTACAACTGAGAGAGAGAGAGAGAGAGAGAGAGAGAGAGAGAGAGAGAGAGAGAGAGAGAGACAGACAGACAGACAGACAGACAGACAGACAGACAGGCAGAGACAGACTGAGAGACAGATTGACAGAGAGAGAGACACACACAGAGATGAACGCTTTACGCAGCATGCATGAGATCTGGAAAACTCTGATACACAGCCGACCCCTTCAACCAGACATCAAAGCACGTGTAACAGGTTGGGGGTATTTGATCCCCCCCCCGCCCCCCTCCAGTTCCCGAAACGCTTCAGCTACAGACCTCGATCACACCAGGAGGCAGTGTGCAGCACTAATTGAAAGGCTGTGAAAAACCATACAGTCAATTTCAAGGCGCGTTCAAACAGGGAATTCGCACCTCCGATAAACGGGGAATGTACAGCACTGTTTAACAGGCTGTCAAATTTCTACACAGTCAAAACGAAGTGAAGAGAATACATGTATGGGGAACTCGCCACTTGAACACTGTTTTCCTTCTTCTTCTTCGTTCGTGGGCTGCAACTCCCACGTTCACTTGTATGTACACGAGTGGGCTTTTATGTGTATGACTGCTTTTACCCCGCCATGTAGGCAGCCATACTCCATTTTCGGGGGTGTGCATGCTGGGTATGTTCTTGTTTCCATAACCCACCGAACGCTGACATGGATTACAGGATCTTTAACGTGCGTATATGATCTGCTTACGTATACACACAAATGGGGTTCAGACACAAGCATGTCTGCGCACATGTTGACCTGGGAGATCGAAAAAACTGCACCCTTTACTCACCACGCGCCGTTACCAGGATTCGAACCCGGGACCCTCAGATTGAAAGTCCAACGCTTTAACCACTCGGCTATTGCGCTCGACACTGTATTCCAAAACACACGTTTGAAGAATAAATCGTCCAACCCATGAACTGAGAACAGGGCTGTACAACCATAGAAGCGATCCATGCAACACCTCACAGGTGTAGTTCTCGTCATATCACCCCGCCCACATCGAACCACGAATAGTCTCTCACCTTTGACCGTGCGTGTTCCGGCACTACAGATTAATTTCCTTTGTGTAATCTGTCCTGTCGACGACGGTCTGCTGACAGGAACTGTGCCCTTGCGTGAAGCAGATTTCAGCCAGTGCGAATCAATCCCCAACAGTCAATCCATGGTCTGCAACACTGCTTCAGAGCAACGTCTTAACCATCGAACTCAAGATGTTTGTGTGTGGTAGCATGAGCGTGTCTTAATTCCTTTTCTTTCTTTTTTTTTTTTTTTAACCATAGTTCACATCACCATGAAAAATAATACCAGCACAATTGAAATGTCCAAGAAAAGGGGAACATTTCAAAGCTCCAAAATAAGCACTTTAAAACGTATTTCCTTTCCATTTGTACGAGGACTTGTAAATAATATTTCCTTTATATTTGAGGATTAGCCAGCTGCAGGACAAGAATAACGATATGCGTGGCGTCAAGACTTTTCATTACAAAATGATTTGTTCTTTTGAACACAAGTCACGGAGAGGACACGCTTCATTTTATAATCAGGAGAGCGAGAGAGAGAGAGAGAGCCGAATGGTTAAAGCGTTGGACTTTCAATCTGAGGGTCTCGGGTTCGAATCTCGGTAACGGCGCCTGGTGGGTAAAGGGTGAAGATTTTTCTGATCTCCCAGGTCAACATATGTGCAGACCTGTCAGTGCCTGAGCCCCCTTCGTGTGTATACGCAAGCAGAAGATCAAATACGCACGTTAAAGATCCTGTTATCCATGTCAGTGTTCGATGGGTTATGGAAACAAGAACATACCCAGCATGCACCCCCCCGAAAACGGAGTATGGCTGCCTACATGGCGGGGTGAAAACGGTCATACACGTAAAAGCCCACTCGCGTTTATACGAGTGAACGTGGGAGATGCAGCCCACGAACGCAGAAGAAGAAGAAGAAGTACCAATGACCTCAGAAGATGAAAGAAAACACATGTCCAAACGTCCACATTGATACTGAACCTCCATCTTCACTCCCGTCAGCCTAACCGCATCTCTCGCGATCATGAACTGGCACTTGGATAATACTTGATTGATTGATTGCCATGGGAGGCACCCTTTCCTCCCTTCACTCACACTCTGTTCGGACACAAACGAAGGTCGAAGGTCTCACTTGTACAGAGGGGAATTCCATCAGTACCAATCAATAACGACAAGGCTACTGTTGACTAAGCTCTCAACGGCTTTCGAGCTTGGCTCAACTGTGAACGTAATAATGATTTGTTTTTTCTTGTGGCAGTGTATGCTGCAGGCATGATTGAAAGCCATATGTTTACTGCTCGCAAGAATTACATAATTTTTTGGGAGTTTATTTACAAACTCTTTTTTTTTTTGTTTCCACTGATTCCAGGCAAACAAACTAACGGACCGAGGGGGGAAATGTTTTGCTGACACAGAAAGACGGATGTTCAAGTCATTGCAGAGTATTTTCAAGCTAACTGAGACGGCAGTTTACTCCCGTGGGCGGTACCTTTGTTGTGCTTAAAATCTTGAACAACTACTTGTCTGTATCAATGGAAAATTTCTTCCTTCCAAATGCTAACCAGGGATTAGAGCTACACAGTTGATATATAACACACGCATTTTCAGCTAAGAGGTGGTGAAAGCCATCCGATACAGGTCGTCCTGAAAAAGAGGCTACGCAACCGGAAATCTCTCAAATCACACGACTCATTGAAACGCACAGTGTCTGTGAAGTCAAACTATTGCTTGAGACTTATTGCAGCCTTGTGCTGCAGAATCAAGCAGTTTACGCCACTATTATCGATGTTGTTGTTGTTATCATTGAACTGGGCTTTTGCAGATGTTGGTAGAACAAGACACGGTCAAAGTGCTATCTGAATCTCATCGCGGACATTCTGTCACTGAATCCAACAGTTTGAACCAATTTATTCTTACTTTTGCTGTCATAATTACTTTTTAAATGATTTTGTTATTCTTTATTTTTTGATTGATGTTTATCTATTTATTTTTACCTACAAACAAGCGAACACTTCAGTTTTGCTGGTCATTGTACAATGATATATAACCGCTTTACTACTACTACTAACACCGATAATAATGATGGATACTTGTGTAGCACTATAACTAGAAATCTGCTCTAGGCGCTTTACAAAACACGTAATGTTCTAAATAACTAATAACATCAGTGTTAAAATGCACGGCAAAATGCACACTATCGTTTTGACTTGATTGCACTTGTTGAGTGACACGGGCCTTGCAGGGACATGATCAAAGGACGTTACAGACCTCGGCGGCATGGAAGTTCAGAACGAAGAGCTGTCGTGTGGCCTTTTCCTGTTCTCCACTTGCTTAACCCTTTCTTCACTGCTAGTCCACATCGATTTCACACAGACACGCTCTCTTGTGGAAATTGAAGTATGTTGCTGAGAATATCTCTTTTGCTTGTTTCGTGGAAAAAAAACAAAACAAAACAACGTGAATGCGTTTTGTGTGCAGGCTTTTGTCTACTTGGGGCATAACGGAATGCTCAATGACAATATCCTTAGAACAGAGCACTTAGCACTTGTCGATTTCTCATCATAAGGGCTGTCTGTCGATCGTTCTGTCCAAACTGCTGGCCACCGAAAAAGCTCGAAGAAATAAATCGATCGTACTTTCATCGCAAGACGGCCGTCGAACTATCTGCTCGAATCGTTTGGTGAAATGTATTTTTTCATATCAAGACAGCTGTCGATTTCTCTTTCTGTCTATCTACGAACACCTTTTTATTTTTCAAAAGAAATGAGCAATTCCTTCTCATATTAAAACCACCACCAGCCCCCCTCCCTCTCTCTCTGTGTGTGCGCGCGCGCTCAAAGAAATCAACAATTTCTTCATATTAAGATAGGGAATTATCTCTCTTCCCCTCTCTCTTTCTTTATCTATCTGTCTATCTAGCTGCAAACAATTGCATCAAGAAATCAATAATCTCATACGGTATCAAGACTACGTCAACAGAACTGTTAAACTCTCCCCCTACAAAAACTCCCTCTCTCTCTTTTCACTCCCCACTTCCCTGTCCTTTAATAGCCTCTCTCCATTCTCTCTCTGCCTCTCTGCCTGTCTCTCTGTCTGTCTCTGTCTCTCTCTTCGCAAATGACTGCCCATACCCCACTCGTATTTTAACGGCGACGGAAAAATGATTGATGATGAAAACTACCATATCATCCATCACCGTATGGCCAACGCTGGCTCAATATGACTCCGCTCCTTGGCTTTGCTGAAAAGAAAGACAGAAAGAAAGAAGGGGGGAAAAATCGAAGCTCGATCATTTTCAGCCTGACTTGGTTCGTCGGTATCGGCGGCCCGGGGAATGCCTTTTATACCACCAACAGGTAATTGCCTGTCGCCAGTCTGGGTTTGCTGGCGAGAAACTTTTTTTGGGCCGTGAATTCTGCCCTGATAACTGATGGTTCCCCCCTGTTCTTTCAGAAAGCCAGGGCACACCGATCTGTAATTAGGCTGGAAATGAGAAATTGAAGTGGTCGATCATGGCACGTGGAATGGATGGGTGGGTGGGTGGGTGGGGAAGGCAGGGGAGTCGGTGTGTTTGGCGAACGTTCTGATAGTAAAGGGTGGTGGTGGGCTCGCGGTTTGGAGAGTTGTTCAGTTTGGCTTGCTCGTGTGGCGGTAGCAGTATGTTGCTGGCCCTGAACGGGGATGTGAGTGTGTGTTTTTTACATTACGTTATTTTAAAGACGTTTTTTTTTCAGTTCTCTTGAAGCTCTATTTCGAGACACGGTGATCAGACTTGTGGTATTGATTTGATGCATCGTGATGGGACATGACGTGATGTGATGTGATGTGATATGATGTGTTTTTGGTGCAGTTTGGTTTGATCTGCTCTGGGTTTTGAACCCGTGGGGGGCGGGGTTGCACTGGGTAGTGTTCCGTTTGATTTGGTTTGGTTTTTCTGGATTTCATGTGATTTAACTCGATTTGATTTGATGACTAGAATGAATCAGGACCGGGGAAAGACTGGGTTAGATAAGGATCCGAGTTAAGTTTGATTTGATTTGTTGTAAAGAATCAGTCTGGTTAGAAAATTTCGAAAATTGGAGTGAACTGGTTTTGGTTTGACTTGATCTGCTTCGATACAGTTTGATTAGTTTTGAGTGGATACACCATGTCCTCTGAAAGAGGAAGGAAAAAAAGAACTGCTGCAAAATGCTAAGGACGTTTGCAGAAGGGAAGGATGGCAATGTTCGGAATGCTGCAGGCACCTTGCGGTTCTGTTATTCCCTCAACTGTCTTACAGTGAGGTAAGATCTGACAGGTGTTCGAATTCTTGTTTTATTTGTTTGTTTGTTTGTTGATGTTTTTATGACCATACTTCCAAACGTCCCACGAGAAACACAACAGTTACTGTTAACAAAAGACTTATTTGGAAATGAATAAAATTTCTTAAAGATTCGCAAGTAAATGATTATAAACAATGATCTAAACTTGAGACATATTACTAAGCAGATTTTTTTTTTTTACCATTAGTTGTTGTGTAAAGCGCATGGGGGGTAAACTCACTCTTGAAACGTTTGAAAGTAACCTGTCTGCCTCATTTGTCACCAGTGGGTGTGGAAGGTAAAACAACACATGCGAAATGCACCATTTAATTACAATCTACTTTAGGATTACGTAGCAATATCTCTCCAAACGCTCACGTTGGATCTCTACTGAAAGCACCTTTTTACCAGTTTTATACGCGTTGTATCTCTAATCAATGTAGTACCAGTTATTCAGACCCCCTAAATTAAATTCATGTTCGGTTTTTATCTATTCGACACTTGTAAATTTTAAGAATGTTAGTGATAATCTTAAGGTTAAAATTTCATCAGTGTTAATTTTTTGTCAGTGCAGTTAAGCAATAACCTTTCAGAGAGAGAGAGACAGAGAGAGATGTTTGATTCCTATTTCGCCCGAAGTTTTAGTTTCGGTTTCGGTTTCTCAAGGTGTCACTGCATGCGCTCAGACAAATCCATATACGTTACATCACACCTGTTAAGCAGATACCGGACCGACAGCATTACCCAACGCGCTTTTTTCAGGCCTTGTATGAAAATCACTTGTGCCCGACTATGACCAACAGAACAGCAGAGGAGGCGCTTGCTGTCTTGACTGTCCGGTACTAGAATCTAATCATAGTGGAGAGTGTCTTGCGCAAGTTACATCCCCACTCTCACAGCCGAGAGGGTTTCAGGACAGTCGGAGGTGGGATGGTTCCTAGACATGGATGGTTCCAAAAGGCCAGCCAGCCCTGAAGGCTGCAGCACTAAGAGCCAGTGCAGTCCTGCCTCCTAATTTCAGTCATTGTCCTTCACTAAAGACCAAGCGGTAAATGACTTCCCATTGCAGTGGAGACCATTGATCATATAGCTCTCACTCTGATGTTGGCCCAACTGTAAACTTATGTCAACCTGTGATATAAACCAAGCGTTGGGCCTACCTTGAGTGCATGTATAGACAATCGTGTACCTATGAGAGTGAATTTCTTCTACAGCCAGTGGGGCAACACTTGTATTACCGTGGGTTCTTTTCCAGTGCGCCAAGTGCATGCTATACACACAGGATCTCCAGTCATAGTCTCGTCCGAATGACTAGACGCCCAGTTTGATTTTCCAGTCAAATTTGGGATGAAAGGCGAGACCCGGATTCGAACCCAGACCCACATGGAGACTGTACTTAGAAATAAGTCACCTTTCTCTTAGATTCATCCGAATCTGACAGTGGACTTGCGGGGGGAAAAGGCACAGGATTGTACCAGCATACAGTGTGTGTGTGTGTGTGTGTGTGTGTGTGTGTGTGTGCGCGCGCGCTGATGAAAGAAGTTTGTCGACCTGCCGGCAACACGATCGCCCAGTGGGCAGTCTTTGAAGTCAGCTGTCATCATCTGTGGCAAGAGCCGACTGATGTTTGTATGATCTGTATCACATGGAGTGAGCATGTGCACAGAGACGTGCGCGTGAGGTCTCCTGCTCTCTCTCTCCTGCTACCCGGGCTCCTGTCTACACACACACACACACACAGAATGATATGATGATGATGATTTATTAACATTTGTATACTGCCAGAGCCTAAAATTAAGGCTATTTAGGCAGTAACCTGAGAGTGTGTGTGTTAGTGCTAGTGTTAGTATTAATGTGTGTGTACATGTTAGAGTGTTAGTGTGTTAGTGTGTGTGTGTGTGTGTGTGTGTGTGTGTGTGCTTGCTTGCTTGCTTGGGGGCACTTGTGGGTGTTTATGTGGCCTATTCAACTTGACGTGTGCCGCAGATTGTGGTTATCTTCCAGAGCGGAAATACTTTCGTACAAATTACCCCCGTCCCCACCATTTTTAAATTAAAAAAAAAAATCTTTTTATCAGCTGAACTTGTTTGAGAAAGTGCTATTACCTGTTGTTATCAATTTACGGACGGCAAAACTTGCAGGTCAGTAGTATTGTGAGTTACGCATGTTAGTTCAACTGGTTGTAGTGTGTCTTTAGTGTGCTGTGTGACAGGATTTCTTGTCGAACAGTGTGCATTTTCCAGGATCAGATGAGGTCAAGTTGCCGTGAACAATAATTATGCTGTGATGTTGTATTGTCTATATTTTACATTGTTATGGAAGCAACATTTAACATGACAACAAAAACGTCGTTGGAAAACTTCAAGTGAAAAAAATTTTTTTTTTTTTCCAACTCCATCTTGCCTAAATTCTGTCCTGAAACTGACAGTTGTGAAACTGGAGACAAGACAACATTGCTATCCGACGAAGAAGAGAGGAGCATGGTTCTGCATGATACTTTCGAAGACATTTAACGAAACACTGATCGATCAGGTAATACAGATATAACGGGACAAATTTTACACTGAAAGAGATCAGTATGCTTATTGGTGTATGTATTGCAAATCAACAAAAGACAATGGGCATGCATTCGGGCAATGCATATCATTGGTCTAGCAGTGAATGAAAGTTACATCTAATTGTATCTAATTAGTGCCTGAAAGGATTATCAAACATTCTTGCATTTGATAAGAACACACTACACGTATTGATATTATCTTTGATATATTGTACTGTATTGTTGTATTACTATTTTTGTCACAACAGATTTCTCTATGTGAGATTTGTGGTCTGGACGCTAGTTAATCGAACGAGAAGATAAACCGAGGTCCCGTGTGTAGCATGCAATTAACACACGTAAAAGAACCCACGGCAACAAAAGGGATGTCCCTGGCACAATTCTGCACAAAAAAATCCACTTAGGAAAACAAATAAAATTGCTGACAGAAAAAATACAAAAAAAAAGGGTGGCGCTGTCAGTGTAGCGACGCGCTCTCCCTGGGGAGAGCAGCCCGAATTTCACAATCTTCATATGTATGGGATGACAGAGAAACATCGATGTACAACGACTGGGAAAAACAAACTGAACTGAAATGAAAACAACAACAACGAAACCCCACCAGAACTGCCCAGGACTTCATTTCACCACAAAGGATAGAGTCAGAATGTTGGACGGTGATGTCGACAGGGCGCAATAGCCGAGTGGTTAAAGCGTTGGACTTTCAAACTGAGAGTCCCGGGTTCGAATCTCGGTAACGGCGCCTGGTCGGTGAAGGGTGGAGATTTTTTCGATCTCCCACGTCAGCGTATGTGCAGACCTTCTAGTGCCTGAACCCCCTTCGTGTGTATACGGCAAGCAGAAGATCAGATACGCACGTTAAAGATCCTGTAATCCACGTCAACGTTCGGTGGGTTATGGAAACAAATAAGAAATACCCAGCATGCACACCCCCGAAAACGGAGTATGGCTGCCTACGTGGTGGGGTAAAAACGGTCATACACGTAAAAGCCCGCTCGTGTACATTCGAGTTGCATCCCACGAACGAAAGAGGACAGTGATGTCGAAATTGCTTAGCGTGTCGGCAAAAATATAGGGATGGAGGAGAGAGAAGGAGAAGGTGTGTGTGTGGGAGGGGAGGGGGGAATTGTGTGTGTGTGGGGGGGGGGGGGGGAGGGGGGGGGGGGGGGGGGGTGCGTGCACGACCACCGCGACCCATTCTACCACTTCTTCCACGCTTCCTGTTTCGGAGTTGGAGGGGGACTGCGTTCTGGGCCGATAGACGGAAGCACAGACGATTAACTGCATACAGACCATGAAGACAAGCCAGCAAATACACGGCTACCATGGTAGCAAGGAAGGGGCATCCTGTGGCAAGGTTTTGACCGAGGTTAACTCTCTCCATACGAACGGCGAAAGAGATGACGTTAACAGCGTTTCACCCCAGTTACCATCATCAAAATATTGCAAGCGGAAGGCTTTTATACTGAATAGGTGAATGTTGACAAAGAATACCACAATTCTGACGACGGAAGCTAAAGGTTGGGTCATTCAGACACCCACTGGACATCCGAGGGGTCTGTGTAGAGGAGAAGAGAGGACTGGCCGTACTGAGTGAGTTAAAAGTGGACAGCTAGGAAGAAGGCAAGAGAAAACAGTTTCCATGGCAACATGGGCCGCGGCGGCGTCTAATGGTGTGATTTTTGTCAAGGTTAAACACGGACAAGCAGTTAAACTGGACGTTGACATGAACATGAAAGAAGTGCTAGCTATGTTTTTGTGTGTGTGTGTGTGTGTTCTGCGGTAGCCTTTGCTCCTAACTTTTTATAATGACAACAAACATGATTCTGATGTGATAGTAACAGAGATTTAAACTAAAATTCTATGTGTAATTTGTTATATTTTTTTTCATTTTTCATAATGCAGTTTATGTATACTCACCAACACATTTTTTAGTATTTTCAATAGCTTCAGATAGTTTTTTTTGATTCATTGAGGATAGTTTTTAATCTATAATGCTTTTGGAGGGCTTCTTCGTTTCAATTCTCTTGTAATATTGCATAATCACAGTTTCATCAACATACTGATGTTGGTCGTCATGTGGAAGGAGAAGCATCAGTATGCACAGTGATTTCATGAATAAAAGGACAAAAAAGACGTGATTTGAGTATACTGTAAGACGGGCGCAATAGCCGAGTGGTTAAAGCGTTGGACTGTCAATCTGAGGGTCCCGGGTTCGAATCACGGTGACGGCGCCTGGTGGGTAAAGGGTGGATATTTTTTACGATCTCCCAGGTCAACATATGTGCAGACCTGCTAGTGCCTGAACCCCCTTCGTGTGTATATGCAAGCAGAAGATCAAATACGCACGTTAAAGATCCTGTAATCCATGTCAGCGTTCGGTGGGTTATGGAAACAAGAACATACCCAGCATGCACACCCCCGAAAACAGAGTATGGCTGCCTACATGGCGGGGTAAAAACGGTCATACACGCAAAAGCCCACTCGTGTGCATACGAGTGAACGCAGAAGAAGAAGAAGAATATACTATAAACTGGGTGGGTTTTCCTAATATTAGAACAGACTGGTCTTCGCAACAGCCTCCCTTGCCTGCCCTTCCTTGTCTTTAGTTTCTACAGTTTTAGACTTACGCGCATTGATTTGAAAGCGCTTTGATTTGTCTCTGCACAAGATTCAGCGCTATATAAATACCATCATTATTATTATTATTATTCAAGGATTTTACGCCTGGCATACAGAGGACTGAATATGATCTTTGAAAAAGACATGCGAATGTGATTCGAGGATATGTTTTATTCTAAAGTCATAGAAAATCTACTTTTCTTTTATCAAAGTCACACAAGTGGTGATTTTAATTCAAATAAATGCTATTTTTGTGTTTTAAAAAAAAAGAAAAAAAAGAAGATCTGAACACTTTTATGTCGGTGACTTTGAAGCGACGTGATGATTCTAGAAGTGGTCTTCAGTTGCTATTCCCATCATTTGACGAGTTGCCTGTCCGATAGATTTGTGTTCTGAGTGGGTGGACGGGAGTCCGTTCAACAAGTTAAAATCGAAAAAAAAGAAAAAAAAAAAAAAAAAGAAGTGTTTTCGTTAGTTGTAATAGCACGGATTTTGCTTTTTTGTGTGTATGTTTGAGTTGAGTTCAGTCCATTCAGGTCCAAAGCACTCTATTTTCCTCCAGTGCTTACCCCTAAACCCACCCTTCTTCCCTAAAGCATGATGTCAGTTTGGTGTGTGATTTTGCATATCATCAGCAACATTGTTAATGATTTTGCTTTGGTCAGCTTAGTCTGGATAACCATTAATTTTTTCCCCATTTAAAAAAAAAAAATTCAAAATTACAGTTTTCGCATATACGTTTTGTAATCATTTTTTTTTTTAGTAGTACAGCTGCATGACATTCTCTCAAAGCAAATAGTGACTGAAGTGGAAACGCAAATCTATCATTGCAGGAGTCCTAATCTAAACAAAGAGAGACAGACAGAAACAGAGAGACAGACAGGGGGGGGGGGGGGGGGGATGGAGATGAAAAGGTGGGGGTGGGTCGGCTGATTGGGTTTTTATTCAATTATTTGGAGTGGGTCTTGTATCGGCAAGAACAGACGACGTAATTATTACTGGGAGGGATGGGGGTTGAAGGGGGGTGGTTGGGGGGCGGGGGGTGGGGGGGGGGGTGGGGGGGGGGGGGCAGGGGCTTTTGTTTACCCAATCAGGTAGGAGTCCAGGCAGCGGCATTGGCTGGCGGGCTGTGCCAACACGTGAAATGCATTACCTGTGTTAACTTGGGTCCACGGACGAAATGGATGGACATTTCACAATTGTGGGCACGGCTGCTGGTGAAAACGACATGTGTCACTGATGCGTGGGGTGGTGATGGCGGTGGTGGTGGTGGTGGTGATGGTGGTGGGAGCGGAGTCTGACGAATGGCAAAGGTATGGTGAGGGATGGGAAGGGTGGAGAAAGAGGGGGATTGAGGGAAGGGGGAGGGGGGGGGTGAAGAAGAAAGGGGGTAGGATCTGAATGTTTGCTTTCTTTGGAGTGCGCGGGCACGAACGTGTGTGCGCTGGGCATGCGGTGCGTGTGCGCGTGCAGGCGATTGTGTGTGCATGCGTTGATGACCAAGTGCATGTGCGAGAGAAGGAAAGAGAATGATTAAGAACCCGAGTTTACCTAATTTTTTTCCAGTCGCCAAGCACGCCGCTGAGAGAGAGAGAGAGAGAGAGAGAGAGAGAGAGCTTGCTTTCAACGACAAACCCTGGTGGTGAAAGGCCACTGCTGCCCGGACGCTGACAGCTGAAGGGTACAGGAATCGCTGACAGCCCAGGGAGTCAACCACACAGACAGCCCGGAGAGACACACTGCCTGTAGCAGGGATCCTAGACAAAGCGACACAGTTCCGAAACCCCATGCCTCCCTGGCGGGACCAGACTTGTAACAAACACCGGATGTGACACTGAATTCACTGTTGACGAGTATCACGTGCAACGAAGGATACACCGACACTTTCTGTGTTCGTGCTGGCTGGTCGGGGGGTGGGCTCTACATCAGCACCAGTAGGAACAGGTGGTGGCTCTGTTCTTGTGTTCATACATCATGGAGTACCACGTTGCGTCCTTGGAATTTTTGCTGTTGTGGATATTGGTCTTGACAGGTAAGAAATTGTAGCTCCTACTTTTTAATATTTCTCTTTCTGTTGATCTTGTTTTCGTTACATATAAATCTGCAGACAATGTTTTCATTGTCTATCATTTTAAAGAGGTGGGACACCTCGTTATTCTTTCCCATTATAACGTCCATGGCAAGTTCGCTTACAGGCTACTGAGCTGGTGAGGTGTCAGAGATCACAGCATTATATGAATCGAAAGTCACACGCCTCTTCACATTCACACAGATGTTAACGTGTAAGAATGTGTTTTCTGTATCTGATTTTGCCATTGATAGGTATGGACTCGTCGTATTGTCCATCACCACCAATCCTTTTGCCAACAGCATATCGTCTGCACCTTTCTCGCTTAGTCCTCTCCTAGTCTGAAACTTAGAATGTGGAGTGATGGCCCAGAGGTAACGCGTCCGCCTAGGAAGCGAGAGAATCTGAGCGCGCTGGTTCGAATCACGGCTCAGTCGCCAGGATTTTCTCCCCCTCCACTAGACCTTGAGTGGTGATCTGGACGCTAGTCATTCGGATGAGACGATAAACCGAGGTCCCGTGTGCAGCATGCACATAGCGCACGTAAAAGAACCCACGGCAACAAAAGGGTTGACCCTGGCAAAATTCTGTAGAAAAATCCACTTCGACAGGAAAAAAAAACAAACAACAACAAAAAAAAAACAACAACAAAAAAAACCCCCCAACAACCCCCCCCCCAAAAAAAAACCCAACAACAACAACAAACAAACGAAAAAAACAACAAAACAAAAAAAAAAAACAAAAAAAAAATACAAACAAGAGATATCGATCTTTACACAAAAGTACCAACATTGAATAAAGACGAATCTGACGAATTAGAGGGACTGATAAGTAAAGAAGAAGCTTCGCAAGCATTAAAAAACATGCAAAACGATAAAAGCCCAGGAACTGACGGAATGACTGTTAATTTTTTTAAGTTCTTTTGGAGACAGCTAGGAGATTTTGTAATTCGATCACTAAATGAGGGCTTTACTAAAGGGGAAATGTCTATCACACAAAAAGAAGGACTTGTAATATGTTTACCGAAGGGGGATAAACCTAGGGAATACTTAACAAATTGGCGACCAATTTCTCTCCTTAATGTCACTTATAAAATTGGGTCAACTTGTATTGCAAACCGGATGAAAACAGTATTACCAAAACTTATTCACGAAGACCAGACAGGGTTTATAGCAGGACGGTACATAGGAGACAATATACGAACATTGTACGACATGATAAACTACCTAGAAAAAAGAAATCTGCCTGGTCTTTTAGTCTCCATAGACTTTGAGAAAGCCTTTGACTCTGTCAATTGGAATTATATTCAAAATGTTCTGAAAGCGTTTGGTTTTGGAAAGGATATTAGCCAATGGATACATACCTTTTATAATAATATCAAAGCCTATGTGATAGTTAACGGAAAAAGGTCTCGAAGCTTCCCCATAGGCAGAGGGTGTAGACAAGGGGATCCACTATCACCGTATTTATTTGTATTGTGTGCAGAGATACTAGCGTGTAAAATTCGGGAAGATGAAGAAATTAAAGGGATACAGATTTCAGACGTAGAATTCAAAATAAGCCAGTTTGCAGATGACACTTCATTCACGCTTGACGGAGATAGAAAATCTTACAATAAGTTATTTGATACATTACATTCTTTTGAAGAAATTTCAGGTTTAAAATTAAATATTGAAAAAACAGTTAATGTATGGTTAGGTAGAAATAAGAATTCAAATGTAAAGTATTTAACAGAAAAACGTATGAATTGGAATCCTAAGAAATTTAAAATCCTTGGCATTTGGTTTATGAATGATCTATCACACTTGACAGAATTTAACGTAGAAGACAAACTAATGGAAGTTAGAAATTTATTCAAGATTTGGTCTAAACGATCGTGTACACCACTACGAAGGGTAGCTATATTAAAATCCCTCATACTGTCTAAACTAGTGTACCTGTGGATGTTGTTACCAAACCCACCAGACAATGAAATTAAAAAACTTCAGAATATGTGTTTTGAATTTGTATGGGACAAGAAGCCGGACAAAATAAAACGAATACACTCAGTACACAGTATTGAAAATGGGGGCATTGGATTACCAAACATACACGCATTTATACAAGCACTGAAACTGTCCTGGGTGAGGAAACTCTATGTAGGAAATTTCAAATGGAAAAGAATATTACAAACCACTTGCCCGGAAATAGCTAGGTTAAACTGTTATGGTTCAAAGAGGTTCTTAAAAGATAATTATAATAACTTTTGGAAAGACGTTATGAAAGCTTATGACAGTTTCAACACACATACTGAACTAGATAACAGTAAAGAGTTATTAGCTGAACCCATCTTTTTCAATGCTAAATTTAGAATCGACAACAATCCTTTTCATTTTAAGAACTGGACTGCAAAAAATGCATTTTTCGTGCGTGATATTCTGGATGAAAACTGCCAGTTTTTAAGGCAGGAAGACTTTTTTAAAAAGTGGGGAATAAGAACGAATTACCTAAATTACCTTAGTTGCATTCAATCAATCAAAGAATACATCAGAAAAAGAAATATAATATTAGAGAATCATGACAACAATGAAAATAGTAAGGCGTTAAAAACCATTTGTGGGGTAAAAAAGGGAACACGGATTTATTACGATATAATCTTGGAGAAAAACGAAATTTTTGACATGAAAGCTTTTATGAAATGGGAAAATAGGTTAGGTACACAGATTGACTGGAAGAAAACATTGAAAAAGATAAATAGAATCAAAGAAATAAAGATGAAATGGTTTCAGCTTAGAATATGTCATGGAATTTTAGTATCAAATATCATCCTAAAAAACATGGGTGTAGTTGACGATGACAAATGCAATTTCTGTTATATTGAAAAAGACACAGTGCAACATTATTTATGGTTTTGTCCAGTTACGCAAACCTTTTGGCAGGACTTTAATAAGCTATTGAGAGAGAAATGTGAAAACTGTGAACGACTGTCATTGAACTTTGAGTTGGCATTGTTTGGAACTGATGATAAAAATACAATGGATGATACTTTAGATTTAATGTTATTATGGGCAAAATTTTTTATACACAGGAGTAGAATCAATCAAATAAAACCAACTCTGCAAGCATTCCTGCTTGACCTCAAGTATAGATACAAGTTAGAAAAGCATATACACACAATGGAAATGAATTACTGTGATTTTGTTAAAAAATGGCTACCATACTCTGTGTTGGTAATAGAACATTGAGTAAAATGAAAACTGCCATCATAATGCAGTATATGAATGATGCATGTTTGATAGAATTTTTAACAATATCAGAAATGAGTATACTGCAAAATTTGACATGTTTGTACATTAATTTTTGATAAAAGAAGTAAGCCGCCACAGGTAATGGATAACATAATTATAATAATCCTCTAATAACACACTTTATAAAAACAACAACAAAAAACAAAAAACAACAACAACTGGTGCTCCTTGAAACTATTTCAACATGTATACATGCCATGATGTGACATTTGGTATCTTGTTTATCTTGTTCTTTATTATTTGTTATTGTTCTTCATCTTATTATTACTATTATAAGTATTATCATATTGAAAAAACCCTTGTATCTCAACAGATTAATGATTTTTTTCTTCTTCTTTTTTTTTCGATGATCATTGATGGACCAAATGTTTTGCTATGTGAATGTTGAATCACATTGATGTCGTGAAAAGTCAAAATATAACCTTGTGTACAAGGGAAAAAAAAAAAGAAAAAAAGAAAAAAAAGGTGAACTAGAAGATGAATAAAAAAAAAGAAAAAAAAAAAGAAAAAAGAGAGGCAAGGCCTTCAAGACTCACTTGTGATACACTTAAAAAAAAAAAATCCAAGCTTTTTATGTACTGAGTATAATTTCAAAATGTAATGTTTAAGATGAGAAAGATCAGTTTAAAGCAAATTAACTCCCCTAGCATGCATTACAGAGTAATATCACTTTTTTACCCTGTGCATCAAAACGTTTGCAAAATAAATAAAACTTCCATGCTTAGCAAAAGAAGTTCCTGTTTGAACAAAAAATGATAATAATGACTGCTCTAGTTGTTGGGTCAGAATATCAGATCAAAGTGCCAAGTTTAGAGAATACAAAAAATATAAATATAACAGTAAATGCAGTTTGCATATAATTAGGCTTCATTCTTTATTTTATTGTGCCCATCCCAGAGGTGCAATATTGTTTTTAAACAAGATGACTGGAAAGAACTGAATTTTTCCTATTTTTATGCCAAATTTGGTGTCAACTGACAAAGTAGTTGCAGAGAAAATGTCAATGTTAAAGTTTACCACGGACACACAGACACACACACACACACACAGACAACCGAACACCGGGTTAAAACATAGACTCACTTTGTTGACACAAGTGAGTCAAAAAATGGATGGCGCTCTCAGTGTAGCGACGCGCTCTCCTTGGGGAGAGCAGCCCGAATTTCACACAGAGAAATCTGTTGTAATAAAATAAGAGAAATACAATAACAAATACAAATACAATGAGCTCTCTTTTTGTGGAATGGTCTTGTTCACTGTTTATGAATGACATTTGATCGTGTGTATCGCATTTCGCCACTACTACTACCAACACAATGATAATATATTGTACTTATATGGCGCAAACTCCCCATAGATGGGCTGTAAGCGCCTCACATGAAAACAGTACATATGCAATAGTGCATTATGCCACACAAGAGCACATGAAGACATGGAATTAGAAAAATACATATCTATCAATCTACCTATCTTTTATCTATCTATAGTGTGTCTTTTTATCTATCTATCTTGGAAAAATACATATGCCTCGTGAAAACACATGGAGAAATCTTGCGAGAGACTGCGTTGTTTTCCGGATTCGATTTGTAAATAGCAGAGGATATAAGGTCCTTTCCTGAAAACACAAACACAGTTCTACTTCAACCTAAAAAAAAAAAGACTTGTTTGTACATGTCTTACTTAAACATAACTTCATTTTCTTGAAATAATATAGTCTTACCTTCTTCACGCTTTGTGTGTGTGTGTGTGTGTGTGTGTGTGTGTGTGTGTGTGTGTGTGTGTGTGTGTGTGTGTGTGTGTGTGATGATGATGATGATAATGTGTGTGTGTGTGATGATGTATGCGCGCGAGCGCGCGCGTGTCTGTGTATGTGAGTGAGTGAGTGAGTGAGTGTGTGTGTGTGTGTGTGTGTGTGTGTGTGTGTGTGTGTGAACAGTGACATGTCTGAATGATAAGAAAAAAAAAACCCCGTCCAAACCAGATCCGAACACATCCATTGTGAACACACCGAGCCCTGACAATGTCTGCAGGAGAACTGCGTGGAGCCACAGAGGTGCTGAAGTGTTATGACTGCTCGGACACGTTCAGAGCTCGGTGGGACCCCTACACCGACTGCCAGCTGAACGTATCAGCAGTGCCAGTGGCTACCTGTCTGGAATCGGACCAGTACTGCAAGGTGAGCTGAAAACAGATTCGAATATAAGAACCAGGTAGATTACAGTGTGCTCCTTATGTCCATCCTAAATGTTTAAAGGTATTGATACAGGCATTAAATTATACAGCTTACAAGTTACATACTAACTAGAAACCCAAATGAACAAGGTTACAGATATAACTGATAATCAAATCCGAAAGAAATATCACCCTGTTGGGTATATTAAAATGAAAATCCTGACAAGAATTCTTCTGGAAACGTTCGTACCACTGACAATATTCAAATGCTTGCATGAATGAGAGAACAAGCTTGCACTGACCATCAACCTAGACTGCCACACTCGCAATTGCTATTAAGAAGACTGTGGGTTAGCAGGCCACACTATTTTCCCATATAGCGAAAATTTAATGGCATTCTAGTTGTGGAGTAGAGATCCTAAAACACTGAGGATCCTCTAGCAGACACCAGTACCACCAGAAACATGTACAACAGTCCATAGTCCTCGTGAGAAGGCCATGGGCAGTCTCGCCTGCGGAGGTATCCATGGCTAATGGAGCTGACATGAGCATTGTCAGTGCACCAACAGTGACAGAGGACAGCCCGTTGCCCCCACCCTCTCCTTTACCTTACAGCTCAGACTGGATGATATGCACAGCATATGTCAACTGAAGAAAAGGCAAGAACTGGACATTTAGCTAGCCACACATGCAGAATTGAGAGACCTCTGAGAGGGACCTCATGTCGAATGGGACTGAAAATCGATCAGATAGAAAATCTGAGCGCAACACTGACAGTAAAGAAGAAGACGGCTCAAGACATGGCAGCATGATTAACAAGACTTGAGGAAGACGTGAAGGTAGAAGGAGAATCTGACAAGCTTAGCAAATCTTTTCCATCCTGCGTCCAATATTGAAGTCTATTATTTCCCGCGGAGAACAGGCCGAACTGCGGATACACACATGAAAAACGGTTGTGATTAAGTGATAGAAGACAATCCCACAAGACAATACACGACATGACACAGCACAACACAACACAGGGCAGCACAGGACAACACAATACAGCACATAACAGCACAGCACAATACATGGCAGCACAGGACAACACACTACAACACATAACAGCACAGCACAACACAGTACAGCACAGGACAGCACAGTAAGGTGCAGCACAGCACAGCACAGCACAGCACAACTCAACACAGCACAGTACAGTACAGGAAAGCACAACACAGCGCAGGATGGGACAGTACAACACAGAACAACACAACACAGCACAGAACAGTACAACACAGTACAACACAACACAGTACAACACAGAACAACACAACACAACACGGCACAGCACAAAACAGCACAACACAGCACAGCACAGCACAACACAGCACAGCATAGCACAGCACAACGCAACCCAAACCCAGCCAATCCCTTTTAACCATCCCAACGTCCACGTCACAGGTGGAGAGAGTCTCTGTGAAGGGGACGGGAGCCACCATCAGCATTTCCCGTAGCTGTGCAGGGGACTGCTACTACGGCTGTCTGCTCTACGGCTACGGCGTGTCGCAGATGCGCTGCACCACGTGCTGCAACCACACCCTGTGCAACACAGACTCTGGCGCAGCGGGAGCCGTTTTGTTAAGGGGGTGGGGATGCTCTGCACTGGGGAGGAGAGGCCTCCTGATTTCTGTGTTGCTGGGAGTGATGGTGATGCTGTGGACAAGAGCTTGAGAAGAGGATATAATGGATATCCGTGTCCTGTATCTTAGATGGGTGGGTGGGTGGGTGCGATTGGGGGAGGGAGAGAGGGGTAGGGGAGGGGTGGAATGTGCACGAGTGACTTTCAGCTTGAGAACAGACCATGCTGGCATTTTTGTCTTACTACAAGCGGCGGTATCATTGACATGCATGTCAGCGGTCTCCGGTTGCCGAGCAACGACGACGACCCGAGCGAGGACACGTGTGGTAACAGTTGTATAACTGCAGGTGGCGTTGTTTGTTGGCAAACGCCTGAGAAGACTTGTGTCTTGGGTCACTGAACACTGATGATGTCACGAGAACAGTTGTGTGCATATGCTGACCTTTTATGTGTTTTGGGACAGGTGACGTTGTGTGCATGCTTCCGGGAAGACACTGGTTATTATATTCAGAATAGGTATGTTGACCGTAGTGTTGCTAGCCATGTTTTGTGTAGAGTACACGCTCCTGAGGAGACATGGGTCTTTGTGGAGGGAAGAGGTGGGGAGAAGGGGCGGGGGTGATATGGGATGAACAGCGATGATGGCCGAGGATAGGCAAATTGTGTTCAAAGCTTTGAGGCGTGATAGTTATTCATATTTAGTACAACGCAGAAATTATTACTGCTTCCTCTGCTATCGGTTGAAAGGTATCTCCGAATCAATCCGCCTCTCATCTGCCCCATTCGTTTTCTCCATCATTCCATATCTCTCTCCGAGAGTGCACGCGCGCGCGTGTGTGTGTGTGTGTGTGTGTGTGTGTGTTAGTGTACAATAATTGTGTGTATATGGGGTGTATGAGTGTGGGGGTATGCGTGTGGGGGTGTGCGGGTGACCGTGTGTGTGCGTATTATAAAAGAAAGAGGCGGAAAAAGAGGAAGAGTTGGGAGGAGAGAGAGAGAAAGAGAAAAAGAGAGGCAGGGTGGAAGGGGGAAGGGGGAAGGCTGGGAGTGGGGTAATGGGGGTGTGGGGGGGGGGGAAGAAAAACATATGCGCTTGTGCACTAGCGTGTTATTGAATGGAAATCGAGTGAAACTGGTCCGTCCATCACAGCACGCAAAGCTGTCAGCCACACGTTATGCTTGAGCGCACCCAGTGTTACAATGTAATAATTCTAGAGCTTCCGCACAGATACCATTGATCACCGCACAGTAGGGGTTATTCTGCAGGACAATTCACCGCACAAGAGAGGGATAACCACACCACTGAGCTATAGTACCCAGAAGGAAACACTCACAATACGCTCACTAACCGACAGGAGCCATCACCGCTTGAAAGAATTCACCAGATACCAAAAGTTGTTACGTGAGAGATAGGACGGGTCCTAGGGTGACAGGTATCTTCATACAGGGTGAGGCATCACCCAGGTGCTTGCAGGCAATGGGATTCTGCACAAGAAAGGTCACCACAAGAGAAGGCATCGCATCAACATGCGAGAAGCAGCGTATCACTACAAGAGGGATCACTACAATACAGAGCTCAACACACAAGAGGATCACCAAAGAAGATGTGTTACCACGTATGAACTTCATACAAGGGTGGTAAATACACAAGAGGTTACTGCGCAAAATGGCTTTTTTTTTTTTTTTCGCAAGAGGACTTTTCTTGTGAAAAGAGCGTTTAACATGCAAGAAGACCCATCACATAATGATCAACGTGTAAAAGTGGGCCTCACTCATGATGGAGACACCGTGTCAGATTCGGCTAGGCGTTAGGTTTTTTTTTCCCCTTTTTTTCACCACCACAACTAACAGCAATATGATAGTATCTTTTGTATTTGTATTTGTATTTCTTTTTATCACAACAGATTTCTCTGTGTGAAATTCGGGCTGATCTCCTCAGGGGGAGCGCGTCGCTATACTACAGCGCCACCCCTTTTTTCCTGCTTGCAGTTTTATTTGTTTTTCCTATCGAAGTGGATTTTTCTACAGAATTTTTCCAGGAACAACCCTTTTGTTGCCGTGGGTTCTTTTACGTGCGCTAAGTGCATGCTGCACACGGAACCACGGTTTATCGTCTCATCCGAATGACTAGCGTCCAGACCACCACTCAATGTCTAGTGGAGGGGGAGAAAATATCGGCGGCTGAGCCGTGATTCGAACCAGCGCGCCCAGATTCTCTCGCTTCCTAGGCGGACGTGTTACCTCTAGGCCATCACTCCACTTCACTGCAACCAACAGTAATACCATAGTACCTTTCACCACCACTACCAAAAGCAATATAAATAGTACCTTTTCACCACCATAACCAACAGTAATATCATAATACCTTTTCACCGCCACAACCCAGCTCATTTTTCCTGTGAGGATTCTATTGCGTTCTTCCTTAATGAATTTTTTGTCCCTTTTTATTTAGTGGGGGAAGGGGGATGTGAGGGTGGGGTGGAGGGATGCTTGATGATGCACATACGTCTTGTGTCTGTCCCGAAACGGATTAACACCAGACCTAACCCTTCACATGATTTCAAATGATATTTTCATCAACATTAATCATTCTTTTCCCCAGAAAGCCCCCACCCCCCCCACTCCTCTCTCCCCTCATTGGACATCTCTGGACCCAGTTGCATTGCTTGGTTCTAACCTTTTGACAGTTACACGTGACTAAATGCCTACGTTGACCGAACTACGCCATTGGTCAGTTCCATACTACACACAGTTAGTAGCGAGTTACGACCAGACTAGGCTCTTCCGTCCGAGCAATGCAACTGGCTCCTGATCCAGAGAACACTAGGGATCAGGGTTCGAGACCCCCGTTTCAACACGGTGTTGTGTCTTTGGGAAAAGCACTTTACTCCGATTTTCCTCACTCCACCCAGGTGTGAACGTGTACCTGATTTCCGTTTGGGGAAGGTTAAAATGACGGAAGGGGAGGATTGGGCCCCGCCTTCCAATGCTGAGCCACAGACACAGTCGATATGGGTTCGCTGCCGTGATAGCTGTAAACAGGTATGAGACCTTTAACCTTTTTTCATGTGGCTGATCATGCACGATGAGTCACTGCACATGAAGATCGCCGCACAAGAGAAGTCACTGCACATAAATGGATATGATCTCACTTTGGTCAATACGCATAGTGGTTCACCATCTCTTTAGTGTGTCTGACTGACCGTCCACCGATTCTGGTCATCTTGTTATACGAAGAAGAAAATACAATAATATCAAAACAAATACAATATCATATATCTGTGTTGCAATTTTGTTCGTTATAATTCTATTTGTCTGATTGATTGGAAAACGCAATATGAATAAGTCCATTTCACTACCGGTGTGATTGTGAACGGAATGGCCATGTTACAGATTTGTTTGTCAAAATCTTCATTGTGTGATTATGATATCGATTTGAACGTCAGAATCTTCCTTTGTCTGTTTGAAAAGAGCAATACTGCTGCCAGCTCACGACTGCCATTCCCCTTTCAATAAACTGCGTTCACAACTATTGTTTGTTAATCTGGGTTCTCGTTTTTTTTAATCATACATGAATGGACACAGTCATGCTGGTCTTGCTAATGCTGCATCAAAGAGACACAGATACGATGTACACACTCGCAAGTACGCACACACGCACGCACGCATACAAATGTAAACACATACACAACAACAACTTAACAGGATTCTTTGCCGAAGAGAACCCAACATGTCCTTCCAACCAGAACACGCAGGGATTTGAACCATCTCCCCCTAGATGTTGTACAAGCTAAAGTATCTGTACATGCATATGTGTGTGTGGTTGGGGAGGTGGGGGGGGGGGGGGAGGGGGGAGAAAAAAAGAGAGGAAGTGTGTGTGTGTGTGTGTGTGTTTCGTTACGTGTTTGAGTGTATGCGTGCGCGCGAAATGCAAGTCACTGAGAAAGGTGAGCAACGCTTTCATGATCGAACAGTTGGATGCGCACGCTCTCATCAAAAGCCTTATTCATCCGAACAGTTTCCACTACGCTTACTGTGTGATGAACCGATCTTCTTGTTGAACCAGCTGAACGCAGCAAACACCATGGACCTCCATATGCTGACATTGGTGTCCATAGCAACCACGAGATCCCTCGCGTGACGCTATGTCATTGGGGATGAGGAAAATCGTCGTCTGCGCCCTGTTTCATTTAATCTGTTCAGAATGCACCAGATGCCCTTTGTTGTTGCCAAGACGAAGACTGATAGAGTCATAGTTTAAGCAGAATCACTTTATGCAACACACACACACACACACACACACACACACACACACACACACACACACACACACACACACACACAAACAAACAAAACAAAAAACAAACAAAAAAAAAAACAAACAAACAAACAAACAAAAAAAACTTTTGCAGAGTATGCTTGACACATTATCTTACAAAAGAAACATTATTATTATTATTATATTCTTCTTATTATTATTCTTATTATATAGCGCTGAATCTTGTGCAGAGACAAATCAAAGCGCTTTCGCACCAGTCATTCACACGCATGCATAAGTCTAAAACTGAAGAAAACTGAAGACAAGGAAGAGGTAGGGAAGGGAACATCGGCAGTTTGTGTGGAAGATGTTTGGTACCACTTATTGCCAAGGGTAGACATGTGAAAACAGAACACACAGGATAAGGTCAAGGATAATGGGTCTACTTATACGAACGTGCATGTTTTACAGGCGTGCAGCTTTCTGCACAAAAAGCAGAATTTTCATGCTTCGAAATCAGAAGATGGTGCTATTTTTTTATGTGAAAGACGTGCAAACGCACATACACGCCTGCGCACGCTGGTATGAGCGTGCTCGCACGCGCGCGCACACACACACGCACACACACATGAGTGCACACATGCGCAGGCGCGTGCCTACAAAGAAGAAATGAGGACTCAAGGCATTGAAACCATGCAGAAATGGAATTCCGCGTCCCGTTTATTAATTCCACCATTCAGTCAAGTATCTAACGGTCATGATTATCAATGCTTGGCTAAGCATATACTGGTTTTTATTTACCCCGTTCCGTGTGCGTGCGTACATGCATGTGTGTGTGTGTGTGTGTGTGTGTGTGTGTGTGTGTGTGTGTGTGTGTGTTCAGTCACTGTTATTGTCGTTTTGAAACTGGATACGGTAAACAACGCTTGCCCGAACTCAAGCCGTGATGATAGACATGGACAGTTCTCGCAGAACCGGAGGACAGGATATGATCGACCTTAGCAACAAATTGCAAACTGTTCCGGCATTTCTCCCCAGTAGCGCTTTTACAGAAGACGTCGGGTACCTCAAAAGCGCGTCCAGACCACGGACGTATATGAGTCCATTATACGTTCGTGGTCCTGAGTGAGATAGTTCAAAAGCTCCGAACGCGTGTGTAGCCAATGCACGCGAATGGCTGGCTGTTCATAGGCGATGACGTCACGACTTTTCGCTTCCGCCTTGACAGCACGTGCCGTCCGCCATGATTATGTGAAACGAACGAAACGGAGCCCGTGTGTTACTTTGAGAACAGACGAAGCAGTAGTCGGATGCATAAACAATGGTAAAAGTGCTTTCAGAATTGGGCAGACAATGGTAAACGTGTTTTCATAGTAGGGCAGACTCGCAGATATTTTAAATGAAGCGGGCGCAATGGCCGAGTGGTTTAACTCTCTCCATACGAATGGCGAAAGAGACGACGTTAACAGCGTTTCACCCCAGTTACCATCATCAAAATATTGCAAGCGGAAGGCTCTTATACTGAAGAGGTGAATGTTGACAAAGAATACCACAATTCTGACGACGGAAGCTAAAGGTTGGGTCATTCAGACACCCACTGGACATCCGAGGGGTCTGTGTAGAGAAGAAGAGAGGACTGGCCGTACTGAGTGAGTTAAGCGTTGGACTTTCAATCTGAGGGTCCCAGGGTTCGAATCACAGTAACGGCGCCTGGTGGATAAAGGGTGGAGATTTTTCCGATCTCCCAAGTCAACATATGCACAGACCTGTTAGTGCCTGAACCCCCTTCGTGTGTATACGCACGCAGAAGATCAAATACGCACGTTAAAGATCCTGTAACCTATGTCAGTGTTCGGTGGGTTATGTAGACAGAAAATACCCAGCATGCATGAACCACGACAGAGTCATCGGCAAGTCGATGTTGTTCGTGTAACGGAAAGAAGAAGAAGAAGAAGGAGAAGAAACCTACAGCCAAGACAAACCGTGCCAAGGTGAATGAGGATGTCCGCCAGATTTTGGAAACACGTCAGTCGCCGGGCGAGAATGCCGGAATCGCACATCGGATCAGCAGAAATGGGTATCACTGTCGACACTGTCAAACCACGCCATACTCTCCGCTGTTCAGTGGACCGTTTTCATATAAGGTATGTGTACATCTGCATGCTTTACGATATTATTGCTTGCCAATTAGGAGATAGTCGCACTTTAGCATCCTGACTTCAGTTCCAGGAATTCAGGATGCTTAAGTGCGACATTGGTACTCGATGGTTTTAATAACTTGAGTTAAATATGAAGATATGATCGACGACACCAAGCTCGATAAAGAAAATATAATCGATATAATGATATGTACTAGAATGTCCCATGTGTGATTAATTGCCAAAAAGTTATGACCCAGAAAAAGAAAAAAATTTCTTGAAAATCGGTTTTTAATTTTTGCAATATACACAAAGGAGGGAAAAAAAAGAAGTCATTTTAGCTGTAAGTTGATTAAATTTGCAGATTTTGTCTATTCATTTGGGTTTAAAAGACGTTTGTACTTTCTCAGCTTTTTCCGTGTGAAGCGTTGTGCATTTGGAAATGCTGACGTTGTGCACGGGATCATGATTTTGTAATTGTTTTCCATACTCCAATAGCAGCAAAGGAGAGGTCAGTTAAAACTTGAAATATGAAACATGAAACGTAACGCGCGCGCGCGCGCGCGTGTGTGTGTGTGTGAAAGACCGAGAGGGAGATTCCATGCATGAATGAATAGCTGAAGTGCACATAGGGGAGGCTATCAAAGCAAATGCTTTAGTGACGCTGTTTTTGGTGGTTTGCTCCCTTCCCTTGAAATGGGTGTGGAGGAGGGGCAGACGGGAGAGGGTGTGGGGGGGCTATATGCCCATAAACCACCGTGACCTCGGATATCGTTTTCTTTTTCTTATTTCAATTTCTTTTTCTTTTCATTGTTTATTTCTTTTCTAGTTCTTCATGTTTTCCCCACTATTCACCGGTCCCACATAATTCTGTCTCGAAACCTGTCTCTCAATGATTCTTTTTCTTCTTCTCCTCTATCTTTCATCTCGTCTTCTTCTTCTTTTGATTGTATCTTTAACCCTCTCTGTCTCTTATTTCTCGGTTTCACACATCCTTCTTCATTATCTTCTTCATTTTCTTTGTACGTATTGAGTTGAGGCATGGTTTCAGTGAATGCAGTTTCACAGTGAATGCAAATTTTGAGCACAGTTCATGAAGTGATAATTCTTTTTTTGGTTGTACTCCTCAGGTGTCTGCGTGGCTCAGCTGGTTGAGCGCCGAGCTGACAATCGGAAAGTCGTTGGTTCGAATCATGGACGCCCCCGAATGTAAAAAAAACAAAAAAAACCCCAAACCAAAAAAAAAAAAAACCAAAAAAAAAAAAAAACCCAGCAGAAAATTTAAAGCTGTTATGCGCGCGCGCACACACACACACACACCCTGGAAGCTCGTGTGTTTGTGTGTGTGTTCCGTGTGCTCATGTGAGTGTTGATGAAGAGAAGGGAAGAGAGCAAGAGAGAGGTAAAAAAAGGGAAAAGAATGCAGTCACTCACCCACACTTCCCCACACACATACACAAAGACACACAAAGACGTCAATGCATAAACGTCATTATTTATTCCTTTCATGTTTGTCAATCAATCAATCATTAAATAAGTCAGTCAATCAGCCACCGACATACACATAATTTCCTTTTCAAAAAGTAAAATGTTGTACAAGTTGAAATGATAAGTATATTAACTATGCACAGAAGTATGCTGTCAAAGAAACCATGACCAATATATATATATATATATATGATAGTCAGTCGTGTCCGACTATGACCATCAGAACAGCAGAGGAGGCAACTGCTGTTCCGACTATTTGGGCTAGAATTTGATTATAGTGGAGAGTGTCTTGCCCAAGATACATCCCCACTCTTTTGGCCAAGAGGGTTTTAGGACAGTCGGCGTTGGGATGGTTCCCAAAGGCCAACTAGCCCACAAGGCTGCAGCACTAAGAACCAGTGCAATTTTGCCTCCTAGTTTGAGAGTCATAGTCCTTCACAAAAGACTAAGCTGTAAATGATTCCCCATTGATTGGAGAAACCATTGATAATACAGCTCTCACTTTACTGTTGGCCCAAATGTAAACTTATGACCAATATATACATATAAATTCATACACGCCATTGCCATGTCAGACATCTTTATTTATTATGTGTTCCGATGGTGTCATTGTTGTGTTAGATAACTCCCCCTTCCCCACTGTCCTAGAATGGTTCTGATGGTGTCATTGTTGTGCCAGATAATTCTGATGGTGTCCTTGTTGTGTTAGATATCTAATTCCCCATTCCCCACTGTCCTGGGATGGTTCTGTTGTCGTCATTGTTGTGCTAGATAATTCTGATGGTGTCCTTGTTGTGTTAGATAATAATGATGGTGTCATTGTTGTGATGGTGCCATTGTTGTGCTAGATAATTCTGATGGTGTCCTTGTGTTGGATAATTCCCCCTTTCCCACTGTCCTGGGATAGTTCTGTGGTGTCATTGTTGTGTTAGATAATTCCCCCTTCCCCGCTGTCCTAGGATGGTTCTGATGTGTTGGTTGTGTTAGATAATTCCCCCTCCCCTGCTGTCCTGGGATGGTTCTGATGCTGTCATTGTCGTGTTGGATAATTCCCCCTTCTCCACTGTCCTGGCATGGTTCTGATGGTGTCATTGTTGTGTTAGATAATTCCCCCTCCCCTGCTGTCCTGGGATGGTTCTGATGGCGTCATTGTTGTGTTAGATAATTCCCCCTCCCCTGCTGTCCTGGGATGGTTCTCATGTGTTGGTTGTGTTAGATAATTCCCCCTCCCCTGCTGTCCTGGGATGGTTCTGATGCTGTCATTGTCGTGTTGGATAATTCCCCCTTCTCCACTGTCCTGGCATGGTTCTGATGGTGTCATTGATGTGTTAGATAATTCCCCCTCCCCTGCTGTCCTGGGATGGTTCTGATGCTGTCATTGTCGTGTTGGATAATTCCCCCTTCTCCACTGTCCTGGCATGGTTCTGATGGTGTCATTGTTGTGTTAGATAATTCCCCCTTTTCCCTTGTCCTGGGATGGTTCTGATGGTGTCATTGTTATGTTAGATAATTCCCCTCCCCCCCCCCCCCCCTGTACTGGGATGGTTCTGATGCTGTCATTGTCATGTTTGATAATTCCCCTTTCCCCCCTGTCCTGGGATGGTTATCGGCTACACTCACCGATGTGGTTATATAGCTGTTTCTAAGCACTTGAAATGCAGTCTCCATAAAGTGGGGGTGGGGGATGTTAGCATGAAAGAAAAAGGCGAATTAATCTCCCACATTAATACACCTCTATGAAAAAACTAGAGTTACGGCATCAAAAAGGAATAAATTGTTCAAATATAAAGTTGACGTCGACACATGAAATTCTGCCCTATTCATTCGACGTTTTTTTCCTTTTAGCAGTCTTAAGTGCGGATTTTTTTTCACACGTGAACGTGCCTCCCTTTGAGAAGACCACTTTTTTCAGCAAACTTTGGACCTCTTTTTTGCTTTCAAGCACTTACAAGGAGCACTCTTCCAGTCTTCTAAATGCAGTTGTTTCTGCAGCACTGGGGGACTTACGGTCAGGACTTCACACGTCAGCGTGAAGAGACCACGCCAGAGACCCCACAACAGTGCAATGGTTTGTGCACCAAAGGCTCTGGCAATGGTCCTGCTGTATATATGGAAAAGTTTCTCAAGAGACACGGTAAACGTGAAACCTATGTCTGTTATCAGCCACACACGGATCACAGAGGGGGCTACAATGGGCCAGGGACTGAGTAAAACCGTCAAACAAAATAGTTATTTATCTTAGACAGCTATGTGGCGAAACTGTTGAAAGAACAAGACAAAATTAGGGTAACATCGTCTTCACGTTCTGAGCTTTCACTTGTGTTAGTAGATCTCTCTAAAAACAAATTTCCTTCTCTGACATGTATTTTTTACAAAATCCTGGGAATTGGATTTTGAAAAAGGCAACAAAAAAATTAAACAGGTAATTACAACAGATTAATCCTGATTAAACAATGCACATTCTGGTTTAACTTCGACACCAGTCTCAGGTGATATGGCCGAAGAGGATAACAATTCACGCTGAGGGAGAGGAACTTTTAGACACTGCACAGACACCAAAAGGATACACACACTTTAATGGGCACCGAGAATGCCAATTCCCAATGCCAGCACTTGAATTAACGACCTTTAGAATGAGCTATCCCAATGAACTGCATGGCAGGGCATGTGCACTCTACGATGGACCAGGACGCATGCACTAGTGCACGAGCTCCAGCTAGTGTGGGCCCATGGTATAGGTATACTGTGAATGAGGGGGAGGCCAGGATGAGAGAGAATCCCAATCACACACAGGAGCAGCATTGAAAACACCCTATTGACACACAGGGGCAGCATTGAAAACATCCCAATCACACACAGGGGCAGCATTTAAAACATCCCAGTTACACACAGGGACAGCATTGAAAACATCCCAATGACACATAGGGGCAGCGTTGAAAACATCCCACTGACACACAGGGGCAGCACTGAAAACATCCCAATGACACACAGGGGCAGCATTGAAAACATCCCAATTACACACAATGGGCTGCATTGAAAACATCCCATTTACACACAGGGGCAGCACTGAAAACATCCCAATTACATACATGGGCAGCATTGAAAATATCCCAATTACACACAGGGGCAGCATAGAAAACATCCCAGTTACGCACAGGGGCAGCACTGAAAACATCCCAATTACACACAGGGGCAGCATTGAAAACATCCCAATTACACACGGGCAGCATGGAAAACATCCCAGTTACGCACAGGGGCAGCATTGAAAACATCTCAATCACACACAGCGGCAGCATTTAAAGCATCTCAATTACATACAATGGGCTGCATTGAAAACATCCCACTGACACACAGGGGCAGCATTTAAAGCATCTCAATTACACACAATGGGCAGCATTGAAAACATCCCAGTTACGCACAGGGGCAGCATTGAAAACATCTCAATCACACACAGGGGCAGCATTTAAAGCATCTCAATTACACACAATGGGCTGCATTGAAAACATCCCAGTTACGCACAGGGGCAGCATTGAAAACATCTCAATCACACACAGGGGCAGCATTTAAAGCATCTCAATTACACACAATGGGCAGCATTGAAAACATCCCAGTTACACACAGGGGTAGCATTCAAAGCATCTCAATCACTCACAGGGGCAGCATTTAAAGCATCTCAATTACACAAAGGGGCAGCATTTAAAGCATCTCAATTACACACAGGGGCAGCATTTAAAGCATCTCAATTACACACAGGGGCAGCATTTAAAGCATCTCAATTACACACAGGGGCAGCATTAAAAAAAATCCCAATTACACACAGGGGCAGCATGGAAAACATCCCAGTTACGCACAGGGGCAGCACTGAAAACATCCCAATTACACACAGGGGCAGCATTGAAAACATCCCAATTACACACAGGGGCAGCATTGAAAACATCCCAATTACACACACGGGCAGCATGGAAAACATCCCAGGTACGCACAGGGGCAGCATTGAAAACATCCCAATCACACACAGGGGCAGCATTTAAAGCATCTCAATTACACACAGGGACAGCATTTAAAGCATCTCAATTACACACAGGGGCAGCATTAAAAAAAATCCCAATTACACACAGGGGCAGCATTGAAAAAAAACAAACCCAATTACACACAGGGGCAGCATTAAAAAAGAAAAAAAAGAAAAAAAGAAAACAACAAAAATGATACAATGCTGATGATGGCGAAGCTGTGCATGTCTACAAAGCTTCGAAAGTATGCAGTTTCAATGCTGTCTTTTGAGAGATATGAATGTGAATGATAAACTGAACCCACCCCCCCGCCCCCTCATCTTCCAATAAACAGAACTGTTTAGAGTTAAAATATTAACCTCTCTCTCTCTCTCTCTCTCTCTCTCTCTCTCTCTCTCTCTCAGAATACAGTATATATTCCCGTACAAAAAATGAAGAGCACAATATTTGGGAGCTATTATTTATCAAAGTGACTCCCCAGGAAGTTCATTTCAGTTCCTGGAAGACATCGATTATCATTGTTTTAACAATGTGCTCTCTTCAAAATGCATACAGATAATGTTTCGCAACAAATTTACAAATTGCAGATAATGCATGAAAACGACCGTCAAATAAATTCAATATCAAAAGATAAAAATGATCAAGGAGGAAGGGCATTGTTACTATATTTTCTCTTAGTCATTCACATACATTTAATTTTGACACAGTGTGTGTGTGTGTGTGTGTGTGTGTGTGTGTGTGTGTGTGACTGATGTGTTACTGTGTATCAGTTACGGAGACCTGTTTGAAAATGCTGAACAAACGTACTATTATTCACATCATTATCGTAATTTTTAATATCATTCAAATCATTATTACAAAATCTGCTCACTCTTTCTCCAGGCGCTTGAAGGTTTCCTCGTAGTGGAGTCTCCTGGCTTCGGCTTTCAAGGTGCACATCATGATGGTGTTGACGTTGCAACACATATTGAAGCAGGAACACCCATCCCTGTCACCCGGCAAGAAGAATCTACAGAGGATTCCGGCCTGAAGACATCCGCAGGTAGCAGGTCGACAGCCGCCCTTACAGTGACAGCCGCTCTTCTTCCTCCACTGGATTACCTTCTGGTATTCTATGACGTCGCTCTTGAGTTCTGCCCTCTCACTCTCCGCCGTGTTTTTATCCGCAAATTGTTCCACGAGTAAGGGATGGATGATTGCCCTGCGTGTTTTCCCGTCGACATGCGGCACCTTGTGCCGTGTGTCTTTGGCGTCAGTCCCGATGGGTTCTGTTGTGTTGGCGAAATGGTCCATTTTCATTCCCAGGACGTAATCGTGGGCGTCAGAAGGAAAGCGGTCCAAGGATATTTGGTGTTCGAAAAAGAACACGTTAACCGTTTCGTCGAAACACACTCTCGCTGAAGTCTTCTTGGGGCCCTCGCGCTTCAGGATGCTGCTTTGCTGGGGTTCCATTTTTTGAAGCAGGTGGTAGAACTTTATGCTGGACTGAGGCACCTCAAGAATACAAGCAGAACAGGGGAAAATGGCACCGCCAGAACACGATGTGGACACTGACTGCACCGCTGAAACACTCACTCCATACACGAGAACACTGTGACCGTAACACGTCCAGCCTCCGAAGTTATTAAACGCAGAATGAAGCTACCTGTCTAGTGCATCTTCCTGTACTGACAGTGCGAGCTGGGGAGTAAACAAGTCCTAGGAATGTGATTAGCTCATGATGGCGAGTGGGGCTTGGTCAGCCATGTCCAGGATTGTGACGAACATGACTGGCAGGTGATTGTCGAAGAAGTGGTCAACCGTGTCCACTGAGCTGTGACCAGACCTATAGCGTGGCGAGTATACCAGTCACCAGCAGGAAACGTATATTTTAAGTCTGTGGTTACCAGCTCCTCAAGTTACGTCATGTGAACGCTGTGGCTGGAACTCATTTTGGATTTTTTTCCTTGGTTGAGTCGATCAAAACAAAGCAGTCAACTGTTAACAGAATTAAAAAGAATACCCATGAACTAAACGAATATGAAAGGTACATAAAGAAACAAACAAATAATCTTCTTGACAGACGAAAGTTACACGTTTTTGACGTAAATATAAAGACAGCCAAACTTATTCCACTGATTGAAACATGAATGGTGTGTATTCAAAGAAAAAGCACATAAAATATGCCGGCATTTTATATATTTTTCCTCGAAGAACATGCACAATGGTAGGATGGAACATTCACAACTAAAAATAGTTATTTCCTCAAACTTTAGTTGATCGGGAATTCCTCTCATTATACTTGCAATGAATATATGAAGGCTGACCATAAGCCCTCACTCTTCCACTGCCCACCTATGAGCTTGCGCGTTTTTTTTGTTTTGTGTGTGTGTGTGTGTGTGTGCTGAGTAGAAGGCTGGGTGAGGAAGGTGTGAATAGTGAATTCCACAATCCATAGTCACATAGTGTTACTGATAGCAAAGTGTTTCAAGCTCGTAATGCATGAGAAAAGATCTTTCAAGTATATATGGGGGGAAGAAAAATAATTTTGTCTGACAATGTAGTGATCTCTATCGCGTTGAGTCCGCTCCAGTCACACCAGCCGTGAGCTTCATCTCTGTCTCTGTCTCTCTCACAATCTAAATATGAAAAAATGACGCCTATCCCTCTTGTGGCTGCAGGAAACAAAAGAATGTCCAGCAAAACATCTATGCCAACTGAAAACCTGTACACATACCCAGTCACTGGACCATAAAACTAGTTGAAATAAGGAACTCGGCTAAAAAAATCAAACAAAGAAACAAAAATAACCCACTGAAACAGTGGAAAGAAGTGGACTTAAAGGATGTCGTGGCATACTTACAATCGCAAGGAGATGGAAAACCAACGCCTGACGGGGAAAACTTGAGAGCTGACTGGTCGAGACAGACTGTTTCAAACAAAGTCGGCACTCAAATTAAGTCAACAGGTTTTTTGTAACCCTCCGCAAATGACCAACTCACCTCTAGCCTGAAGAGTTCAGTCAACGGTTGACTCTTTAGCTGGGTATACTTGTCTGTGCTGGTGACAGACCAAAATGTTCTTCTGCGACTGCCCTTGTCCAGACTATCCGCCCGGATATTTCTGACAAATGAATGTTTCACTTTGATTTTGCATTAATAAAAAAAAAGAGGACTGAAAAATAATGTGTCACTTCGACTACCAGTAAAACGAAAAGAAAAATAAGGATGAATGAAAATGTTTCACACTGACTCTCACTTAAAAAAGTCTAAAAAACCCCCAATGTTTTGCATTGACAACCAGTTTAAAAAAGGGCTAAAATACAATGTTTCACTTTGACTCCCAGTTTTGAGAAAAAAAACTGAAAAACAGTTTTTCACTTTGATTCCCAGTTTAAAATTTAAGGAAAAAAAGTTCACTTTGACAGTTTACAAAAGACTTTTAAAAAGTTTTACTTTGATTTCCATTCTTAAAGCAAAAGGACTGTCTCAGCTTTTAAAAAAGGACAAAAAAACAAAAACAAACAAAAACAAAAAACAAAAACAAACCCAACAACCCCCCCCCCCCCCAAACAATTTTGACTTTGACTCCAATGAAACAGACTAAAAAACGTTTCTTTTAGAATTAATTTTAAAAAGAACTAAAAACGTTTCACTTTGATTCCCAGTTTTTTTAAGGGACTGAAAAACATAAACTGAAACAGAAAATGAAACCCGTGGACTGAAGGCGGCAGTGGTAGATTTACAAATAGAAGTGTGTGTGCATGGGTGCGTGTGTATTTGAGTACATGTGTGTGTGCATATGTGAGTGGGTGGGGGTGAGGTTGAGGTGTGGGGGATGTGGGTGTATGTATTTGTATCATGACGACAAATATATTTGAGCCACAGTATCATTGTCATTATCATTGTTATCTCCACCACCACCATCAACAGTGCCATAGTTTAAAAGTTTTCCCAGGGTATATTTTCAGTGTACACCGGAAACAAATAGAAAAGAAAAGAAAAGAAAAGCCTTGGCACTGATGCCGCGATTTGATTCACCCGTCCCTATCACAATGACAAACAGTTTGAACCTAGAGGAGCTCTGGACTTGTTGACAAAGGTGTTGTTTGCCCCCCCAACCCCTCCACCCAGCCCTCACCCAGCCCCTCACCTTATCTGTGAAGGGAGTGGCCACGATGTCTCTTTCACAAGACAGCCTTTAAACAAGGAGTGTAAACCGGCCCCAGGCTTTTAATTGTTTAGTTGGCAGCGACTCGCATGCTTGTCTAGACATCGCTACTTATATAGACGCCTGGTTCATTACGGCCAATTCATGTCGTGTGTGACGCTTGCCAGTTCCGACTTTTCACTCGGGAGGTGACGTTGGACTACTTGAGGTGGTCCTTTTGATTGGGTTTGCGTTGTCATCCCAGGTGTTGCCGTTTTTCCCCACTTCACAGTGGGATGCCAACACCAACAGCGCCAGGGTGGGTGGTGGAGCCACTGTTAGTCGAGTAACAACTGCCTGAAGAATGATGACGGCCAAGGAAGAAAAGTGGCTGAGACAATAAACAACAAAGATGGCGATAACAAATCTCTCCCTTTGTGTATGTGTGTGTGTGCGTGCGTGTGCGTTTGTGTTCGTGCGTGCGTGCATGTGTGTGTGTGTGGATAACGGACATGGAAGAAGTGACTGAGAAAAAAAGAGATTGAGACATCAGACAACAAAGACGGAGAGAACAAATATCTCTCTCCCACAAGCCGCCATGGCGAAGTGGTTGGCGTCGCGGACTGACGGCTGGGAGGACACGGGTTCGAATCCGAGTGGATGTGGGTTCTTTTGCCCGTGGCCGGCTCCTATCCAGAGTTGAGCATGCTGTGGGCTAAAATGGGGAAACTTGGACCACACAGTCAAGTGTCATCCACTTCAAGGATGCGTCTTTGGGTGTGTTGCTCTAATTACCTGACCAATACTGCAGGTGTCTGTATCTCTCGGGCCTGGTTAACACCGGGATATCACTATGGCAGGAAGCGTAGAGTACAACCTTGTCATGCAGTCCCAAACAAAAAATGGACCTCCATAGCAACATCGCCATCGTCATCCTCCTCCTCCTTCATCATCATCAATATAAACAAAACAGTCTCAAAGTCTGTGGCCTTTCATGCCCTGCTCTCATGATGACCACAGTTTCGATACCCCTCCACTTCTTTGCTTGGGGTGAGTCCTGTCAATGTCTTCAGTGTCGGCAGATTCATGGGGGGCTGTTGTTTTAGGGATGTGGTGGCGGTCTCCACTATGGGAAGGACGTTCACTCAGTCTGGCTCCGCGACTAAGCCATTATTGTCGTTAGTAGGGGGCTTAGTAGGTGGTGTCCTAAGCACGTTAAATCAGAACAGGCACCACTGAACACCACCGAAGTGACTCAGCAGCAGTGCAGGGCCTCCTCTGGTGTGTGGCCTCCTGGAGACCTAACATCGATGGTATACACAGGAATAGTGTGATAATGTAGTACACATATGCAACAAAGAATCTCTGGCACAAACCAAGACTACCCCATTTTATATTCGTGCACAGGCACGCGCGCTTGTGTGTATGTGTGTGTGTGTGTGTGTGTGTGTGTGTGTGTGTGAGAGAGAGAGAGAGAGAGAGAGAGAGAGAGAGAGAGAGAGAGAATGACAGAAGAAAGATGGGGAGAGAAAGAAAATGTGTGGGGAGGTGGGGGAATTTAATATTTTTATGATGAAAAATATAGGCCTATTGGTAAATCTATCAAACGATTATATTTCTGTGTATAAGACTCTACCATCTACAGACAGTATGGACAACAATTGTGTTAAGAAAGGACAGTGTGAAGGTTCGAATCCCACGGTCGCAAGTATTTTGTCCCCCTCCACTAAACCTTGACTGGAGGCTAGTCATTCGGATGAGACATTAAACTGGGGTTCCGTGTGTAGCATGCACTTAGCGCACGTAAAAGAACCCACGGAAACAAAAGGGTTGTCCGTGGCAAAATTTTGTAGATACATCAATTTCGATAGGAAACAAAAACAAAACAAATAAAAAAAACAAACAAACAAAACAAACAAAAAAACAACAACAACAAAAAACAAAACAAAACGAACAAAACAAAGCAAAACAAAACAAACAACAACAAAACGAACAAAACAAAACAAAACAAACAAACAAAAACAACTGTAGGCAAGAAAAAAAAGTGTGGCGCTCTCAATGTAGCAACACGCTCTCCCTGACAGTGGGAAGACTGGGAAAGACTACAACTTGGGATCCCCTCTTGAGGGCACATAAGACCGTATGGCTGTGTCTCGAGTGGCACTGTCTTCATCTGTCTGCGGGCAGGGGCGGTTTGGTCTGTGGGGTGTGCTCAGCAGCTGGAGGGTGGTGTCTTTTGCCGGTGGGCTCTGCAGTCATGAAATACTGGCTGGTACACCCATGGGGATACTTCTTTTAAGGCAGTCGCGAGTTGCATCCTGTGGTCTTTTTTGCCTAAGTTCGGGAGCAGTTATATCCCTTGAATTCTTAATGGAGTGTCCTGTGCATGCCTGCACCCATCTTGAACACAGCGCAGGCCTCCAAGGGTGGTGCAGGATTGTTCCAAGGGCGGGTGGAGACAGTGCTTCTCTGGGTCCTCGCCAGCATCTACGGGTGTTTCTCTTTCTTCTTCGATAGGAGAAAAAACAACAACAAACAAAACAAAAACAAAACAAAAAAACTGTAGGCAAGAAAAAAAGAGTGTGGCGCTCTTAGTGTAGCAACGCGCTCTCCCTGGGAAGAGCAGCCCGAATTTCACATGGAGAAATCTGTTGTGAAAAAAAGAGTAATACAATACGCGTATCAGTCCCCATCTTAGCGTTTGAGACCTTTTCTTGAATCTTCTTCTTCTTTCAGGTTTTTAGTCAGATATTCTTTCTCCTCCTTATCCGTCCCCTCCTTAATGTTTGGTCATTTCGAAGACAGAAACCAAACAAGCGGAAAGCTGAGAAAGTCACTGGAATGTGGTGGTCATTGGCAATGTTTCATGAAAATGCGATTTGTCAAGATATCGTCAAAACACAAGTGTGTGTGTGCATGCGTGCGTGTGTGCGTGTATGTGTGTGTGTGTGTGTGTTCGCGCGCGCGCGCGTGTGTGTGTGCGTATGTCTGTGTGTGTGTCTGTGTGTTCGAGTCTGTGTGTGTGTGTGTGTGTGTGTGTGCGCGCGCGTGTGTGTTTGCATGCCTAAACACATATTCGCCAATGAATAAATCCCTTATCAAACGGATAAATGCCCTGGCATTCGTATAAAATTGTTTACGAATTTCTCAATCGCAAGTGGAGCTCCTGTAGTTCTAGAAGTATACTTCGTTCTGGAAACAGTGCAAATATTGAGATATTTTCTGCACTTTTCAGTTGATATGAACACACACACACACACACACACACACACACACACACACAGAAACTAGTTTTGGCAGACTAGTTTTGGCTTTTCGTTTCGTTGTTGGATGGATTTTCATCCTCTTCTTTTTTCTTTCTTTCGTTCTTTCCTTTTTTGTGTGCTTTTATTGTTTGCTTTTTCTTTTTTTTCTTTTTTGCTGTTGTTACTGAGTTGTTGTTGTTGTTGTTTTTTTTTGCAATTTAAAAAATTTTTCAATTCTTGATTTATCATTGTTTATCATTTTGAATTTATTATTATCTTAATGAATCTGATTATGAACGAAACGTGTTTTGTTTTACTGCGTGTATAATACATACTTCCCCAGAGCCAAATGTTTGACAACACCCATCATCATGGTAATAACCGCTTCATCTTTTGTCGGGGAATTAAACAAACAAACAAAAAAACAAAACAAACCAAACAAACAAACAACAAAAAAGCAAACAAAACAACCCCAAACAAACCAAAAACCAAAAACAAACAAAAAAACAAAAAAAAAAAACAACAACAACAACAAAAAAAAAGCAGAGGAAGAACAATAATTTCATGCCTTTTCTTCTGTGATGTCATTTTGCGCCTTATAAATATTATCATTATTAATAGTAGTTCTTTTTTATGTAATTATCTATTATTTATTTATTTACCTTTAAAAAATATTTTATTTTATTTTATCTTATTGATTTATTTATTTTTTCATTTATTTATTTATTTTCATTTATTTTATTTTATTTATTAATTTATTATTATTTTATTTATTTATTTATTTATTTTTTAAAATATTAAATTAAAAAATTCATTTATTTATTTTTTCTCAAGGCCTGACTAAGCGCGCTGGGTTACGCTGCTGGTCAGGCATCTGCTTGGTAGATGTGGTGTAGGGTATATGGATTTGTCCGAACGCAGTGACGCCTCCTTGAGCTACTGATACTGATACTGATGTCATTTTGGGCACAATGCATGCAGCGGTGAAATATGACTCATGCTCCAAAAGGGAGAGAAATTCGTACAATACGAGTAAAAAAGATATAAGTTGTCTCCCCTAATCTTCGGTAACCGACCACTTCTCTCATTAAACAACAACAACAACAAACAAACAAAAAACAAAAACAAAACAAAAACAACAACAACAACACCCTCCCCAAAAACAAAACAAAACAAAACAACAACAACAAAACAACAACAAAAACCAAACAAACAACAAAACAAAAAAACAAACAAACAAAAAAACAACAAAAAACAAACAAAAACCAAAACAAAAAAACAACAATTCCCCCCGCACCCCCATCCCATTCCCCCCCCCCCCCCCCCAAAAAAAAAAGCACACACACACACACACACACACACACAAGCGATTCCCGATAGAGGAAACTTTCGAACAGAATGAACATTCTGCTTTGCTCATCTCTGGACTGTCGGCGGTAATGAAGAAGGTTTGTCAGCAGAGAGAGAGAGAGAGAGAGAGAGAGAGAAAACGAAAAGTAAACTTGTGTGACACACACACACACAACCACAGACACGCACGCACGCACGTTACATTTGCAAGTCGGGTCACAAGACACAGCTGATTTATCATATAATCATGAGAGAAAAAAGAGCGAGAAAAAAAAGAAAGAAAAAAGAAAGAAAAAAAGACAAAAGAAGAGAAAAGAAAAGAAAACAAACGAACAAACCTGAACTAAACCATACAATCATGAAATGACTGTTCTCCGATCCAGCGGAGATAATTATCTAAAACGATAGGAAAAACAACGCAAAAAAGAAAACATTATTAGACACTAGTTACACTCTCTCTTTCTGTGTGTGAAAATCTATCTGTGCTGCATGTATAGAAATACCCGAAGGATTTTTACATCTTGCAGATGAAAAAAGAATATTGTTACGAAAACGTAACTTTAAAAATCGATCAACAGTTGAAAGCAAAAACAACAACAAAACATTGTAGCATCGACAACGTATTGGAACTGCATAAAAAAAACAACCTCGGAAGAAACATCGTCAATAGGAGTACTCGCGGAAAGACTGAATGATTATACAACACACTTCAATCATTACATGATTATGTGACTGAAGCAGCACAATTTTGCCATGAACAACCTTCGTATGGTTCTTGACTTAAGTCCCTTGAGTGCGAGGAGCAATGTTCGAATACACCTTAATTGATAACATATCCGAATATCAACCCCACCTCCCCCGTAGACATACACAGGCGGAGAAATGGCAGCAATAAACCTGTCGGAACTGACAGATTTTTTTGCACGTGACAGAATCATAATGAAAGAGTAGGTATGGGTTGCATCAGGTCATTGGCAGCATTTGTGTTGTGCTTTGAAACAAAAGTATACGGATTATTCGGCATCGTTTAGTTATGGGGTGCATCAGTTCATTGGCAACATTTTTGTTGTGCTTTGAAACAAAAGTATACGGACTGTTCGGCATCGTTTAGTTATGGGTGCATCAGTTCATTGGCAACATTTTTGTTGTGCTTTGAAACAGAAGTATACGGACTGTTCGGCACCGTTTAGTGACGCAATCTGTCCTAAAATTCTGGCGAATTAATCAGTGCGGGGCGGCACCAAATCAATACATTTTACAATATAATGTCAATGGTCATTTTTCAGTTTAAAATCTGATACGAATCATTCCGATTGCAAACGGGTAATCTTTTTTTTTCTTTTCTTTTTTTCTTTTTTCCAACGGAATTCCCCGTTGCCGTGACAGGGCACTCTCAGCACCTGATAGAGATAACCTATCCTGGCGCCTGTTCAGTCACCACAGGTCTCACAAAGCTATCCCCCCCCAAAAAATATCAAGGCTGTGACAGTTTTCGGCGGCGAGGTGCGCCGGGATGCTCCACGAAATCGAAAGGGGATCTGGACACGCTTTGCCGCCGCTGACTGGGGTCTTGAGGTGCAGGCTGCAGAGCCTGGTCCCCTCCCACAGCTCCTGCCCGTGCCCCGGGCCTTGGACCTTCACCCTCCTGCCCCGAAAGATGGGTATCCGAAACGACGCGAGCGCGCAGGGGGTTGAAACCGTACTCAGGTGGCGGCGTGGCATTGCTCACGGACGAAGCCAGGGACTGGGATGAAGCCAGGGAGACGTTTGAGGCGTTGAAAGAAAAGGGCGGAGGGGAGCAGGAGGCACAACGACTCGCCGAAGAAGGCCTTTCCGGGCTGGAGCACCTGCTGGGGTAGCCGACCGAGGAGGGCGCGGGCGAGGCAGGGGATGAGGAGGAGGACGGGGAGGGAGTGTAGGACCCAGGAGTTGCGGGACCTCCCGGCCCGCCGCCTCCGCCGCCGCCGACGCCGTGTTCCCCGGTTCGGATCTCGCCCAGCTGGAGGTTGGCGAGGATGGCTGTGAGGGCGGAGTCATCCATGATGAGGCGCACGGTGAAGTGACAGGGGGCGTCCAGCTGCTGTACCGCGCTCTCCAGCTTCTGCACCATCACCTTCAGCTTCTCCTCTTCCTGCACGACGCAAATAAGTAAGCGATTGAGTAAATAAACAGATGAATAACTAAGTAACTGACCTGACTGAATAAACAAACGAATTTAATAAACGAATAAACAAACAAATAAACAAATAAATGAATAACCAAATAGACAAACGAATAAATAAACAAATAGATAAATAAATAAACAAACGAAAAAATAAACAAATAGATAGATAAATAAATAATGAGCAGATAAATAAATAACTAAATGAATAAATAAATAAATAAATGATGAACAAACGAACGAACGAACGAAAGTGCAATATCGCAATTGTTTCATAGGAGTGTTGTGTTTAACGTGAATAGATAAGCGATTAGACAAATGAATAGATGAATAAATAACTCTCCTGGAGACCACGTCAGCCAGGACAGGGCTCAAGATCAACAAGAAGAAGACCGAGCTGATGAAGATCAACACCACTGCCAACACACCAGTCACAGTCGATGGAGAGCCCATCAGGGAGGTGGAGTCTTTCGTCTACTTGGGAAGCATGGTTGACCGACAGGGAGGCACGGACCGAGACGTCACAGCCAGAATCGGCAAGGCAAGAACAACTTTCATCATGCTCAAGAACATTTGGGTATCTGGAGCAATCAGTATGAAAACCAAACTCGGCATCTTCAACTCCAGTGCGAAGTCAGTTCTGCTCTACGGATGCGAGACATGGCGGACAACACAGACGATGCAGCAGAAGATTCAGACATTCTTCAACACCTGTCTGAGGCGCATCTACAAGATCCGATGGCAGGAGAAGATCCGAAACGAAGATCTGTGGGAGCGAGCGGGACAGGAACCAGTGGCCAAGCAGATACTACGGAGGAAGTGGGGCTGGATCGGACACACCCTCAGGAAGCCAGTGTCCAGCATCACACGCCAAGCCCTGACCTGGAACCCGCAGGGAATGAGGAAGAGAGGCCGGCCTCGCAACAGCTGAAGGCGAGATACCGAGGCAGAGCTGAAGCAGCAAGGGACCAACTGGACTGGAATGGCCAGAACAGCCCAGAACAGAGTGCGATGGCGAGGGGTCGTCGATGGCCTATGCTCCACCAGGAGCGATGGGTAAAATGAAAATGATGAATCTGCACTGAAGTGTACTGTATTGTTTGTTATCTGATGTTGTTTAGCCCAAGTATTCAGGTCATACTGTTTTGTTGATCAATGAAGCAAATTAACCAACGGTGGACAAAGCAGCCGGCATTAGTTTGTTGAAAGTTTCCAGATCTATGGTACTCTTCGATTTCAGATCCGAAATTGGGTAACAATCAAAATTGACACACAGAATGGGAAGGGGTTTCCTGTTTTCAGTCCTTACAAAGAGATTGTTTCAGTTTCAGTAGCTCAAGGAGGCGTCACTGCGTTCGGACAAATCCATATACGCTACACCACATCTGCCAAGCAGATGCCTGACCAGCGGCGTAGCCCAACGCGCTTAGTCAGGCCTTTTACAAAGAGATAAGACAATGCTACTGTTTTTGATTGCACAAGCATTATTCACGGATTGATTTCTGTAGAAGAAATCCACTCTGATAGGCAGGCCTACACAAATATATAAGCATGCACTCAAGGCATGACAAAGCACGCTGGGTTTTGCTGCTGGTCAAGCATCTGTCTAGCAGATGTGGTGTAGCGTATATGTAGATTTGTCCGAAAGCAGTGACGCCCACGGACCAATAATTATACGTCCGTGGTGAAGCCTCGTTGAGAAACTGAAACTGAAACTCACAGAGCGTGTCGCATGACCCACCTGTTCGTTGGCCAGCTTGTTCTGGGAGCGGTCAGGCCGAAGCTTGTTGGTCAGTAAGCGGTCCACCGCACGCAGGGCTCCGCTCAGCTCCTCGCACTTCTCCGTGTACGCGTTCACCACGCCGACGCACTGCCGACAGTGCGCGTGCGCCTGACGCTTCAGAGACTCCTTCCGGCTGCGCAGGAAGTCAGCCACCTTGCGGAGGAGCTCCTGCCCTTCCCGCTCGATCTTGGCGTCCATGTCCCGCTCGATACGTTCCAGTTCTCGTCGGCCCGTGATGCAGCTGCAGGACACGTTTAGTGTCTTAAATAACATGTCACTAACACAGCAACGTTGTTAACAATAGCAACAATACAACAATCCGCGCTCTCTCCTGTCCTCTACAACATCTACACGAAAGTGCTTACAGACTTAAATAACAACGGAGTAGCTCGGGTGCTTACTCTTGCGGACGATGGCTTTGTCTTCAAAACTTCGAAAGATGTTCAAAAAAGAACTGTAGCCATCGAGAAACAACCGAACGATATCGCCCAATGGTGCAAGGAGACAGCATCTTCCTTCAGTGCAGCGAAAGACTAAAACTGTGAGTAGATCACCACCGGCTGTCTCATTCGACGGAATTCAGATCGAGAAAACTAACAGTCTACGCTACTTAGGAGTACAATTTGACATTTAGATAACATAGTAACCATAGTTTATAACCTTTGGATCTGGTGAACCTTGAATCATCATTCAGATAACGTAGTCACCGTCGTTCATAACCTTTGGATTTTGTGTATTTTTCATCATTACTTCGATATCATAGTCACCATCGTTCATAACCTTTGGATTTGGTGTACTTTAACATCATCATTAAGGTAACATAGTCACCATCATTTATAACATTTCTGTGTTCTTAACATTATCATTTGGACATCATTGTCACCATCGTTCATAACCTTTGGATTTGGTGTACCTTAACATCATCATTAAGATAACATAGTCACCATCATTTATAACATTTTTGTGTACTTAATATTATCATTTGGACATCATTGTCACCATCGTTCATAACCTTTGGATCTGGTGTACTTTAACATCATCATTAAAATAACATAGTCACCAGCGTTTATAACATTTTTGTGCACTTAACATTATCATAGTCATCACCGTCCACCCATCCACGTTACCGTCTTTTCTTGGCCTCCAGCTGCTTCAGCAGCCTGGTCACGGTCTGCTGGTGCCGCCTGGCGGACTGCTGCGACTCGCGGGACATCTCCGCCAGCTCCACCACCTCCTCGCACCTTCGGTGGCTGAGCGCCACGCAGCGGTCACAGGCGGTGGTCCTGCAGTCTCGGCAGTACAGCTCCAGGCCCTTGTTGGGGTGCCGCGGGCAGGCCGGCCTCTGAACGCGCTGCTTGCTTTTCCCGTGCGCCTCCACGATGTCCCGGATGAGGAAGTTTGGTTTGAACTTGCCGGCCCAGTGTTGCGGGGCCGTCAGGCGGTCCGGGGCCGACACGAACTCTCTGCAGACTGGGCAGCTGAACCCCTGGACACGTGGACACGACACACGACTGGGGCACTGAGTGTACAGCTCTTTTTTTTTCTTCTTCTTCTTCTGTATTCTTTTATTCATTGTTTTACCTTTTTATTCATTTATCTATTTATTTATTTATTTATCTATTTATTCATTCATTTATTTGTAAATGTAATTAATTAATTAATAATTAATTAATTAATTAATTAATTAATTAATTCATTCATTCATTCATGTATTTACTAATTATCATTCTTTTTGAAACATTTTTATAATGTAAAGCAAGGTTCAGTATTTGTTTATTATGAAGAAAAGCAAATCCAATCGTGAAAATAACAGCATTAAGAATAAAAAAGAAAAAGAAAAAAAGTATCGTTGAAATGTAAAGCAAGATTGAAATGTTCGTTCCACACAAGAAGTAAATCGCATCATGAAAACGTCAATTTGAGTAGACCCTGTAATCCTCTACACATGAGACAAACAAACGTGTCGTTATATAGTAAAGCAAGGTTTGTTATGTTGAGAAATTAAATTATTTGTATTCGTATTTGTATTTCTTTTTATCACAATAGATTTCTCTGTGTGAAAATTGCGCTGCTCTCCCCAGGGAGAGCGCGTCGCTACACTACAGCGCCACCCTTTATTATTTTGTATTTTTTCTTGCGTGCAGTTTTATTTGTTTTTCCTATCCAAGTGGATTTTTCTACAGAATTTTGGCCAGAAACAACCCTTTTGTTGCCGTGGGTTCTTTTACGTGCGCTAAGTGCATGCTGCACACAGGACCTCTGTTTATCGTCTCACCCGAATGACTAGCGTCCAGACCACCACTCAAGGTCCAGCGGAGGGGGAGAAAATATCGGCGGCTGAGTCGTGATTCGAACCAGCGCGCTCAGATTCTCTCGCTTCTTAGGCGGACGCGTTACCTCTAGGCCATCAATCCACTAGAAAGACAGTGAGGGTAAGTCCTCAGATATAACACGGCAACGTGGTGCGTCTGGACCCAATTCTTTACATTGTAATTAGCCCTATTTCCTTATCCCGCCCCCCCTCCCCCCACATTTTTACTTTTTCTTTCTTTCTTTCTTTTCTTTTTAACAAGTTTCTTTCCCTTCTTAGCTTAATACGTCTTTGTGGTACCATAAAAACAGAATTCCTTTAAAAAAAAGAGAGAAGGTCTTGATTGTATTGCTGTTATATGTCTTTATATTTCTTTCTCTTCTTCTCGTTTAACATCTTCCTCCTTTTGAGCATATTCCCTTCTTCTCTTCTCTTCACCCCACTCTGTTTTTTTTTATCACTT
>NC_134876.1:28658751-28668751 GCF_041734735.1 Babylonia areolata
TTCGCCTGTCCACCTTGACGGGCATTTCCGGCAAAGTCGACGGCCGAGTTTGTGTGATTTGGACTTTACCACGAGTAGGACTATCGATAGTTTGCACATGGTCAATCACTTTCGCCTTGACATTGGTTCAAGGTTACAAAGTTATCAAAAAAAAAAAAGAAAAATAAGAAACAACAACCACCACACACACACACACACACACACACACACACACACACACAACTATTTTTCGTCTATGGTTAAGTAATTGGAGGAGGGGTGTGTGTATGAGCCAGTGGTCCAGAATAACGCCCCCCCTCCCCACCCTTCTCTTGGATACGACATGGAATAAACAAGTTTACTTTGGTCTTTGGTCGACTGGATTATAAACAACATTGACAACGTGAACTGATTTGAAAAAAAACCCAAACCTCCGGCGACATCTGACATAGCGACACCTGTCTGAAATCAGAACTGAATAGTGAACAGACGTTTGACGAACCAATATCTATCATCGCGTCCTGTGTATAATTCTTTCATAAATTCCACCAGCTACCGACCATAATCGGTCAAGCATACATGACTGTCATTCATCCAGCCCGTTCTTCGGATTCAAGTGTGTGTGTGTGTGTGTGTGTGTGTGTGTGTGTGTGTGTGTGTGTGTGTGTGTGTGTGTTTGAATAAAGGTCAGCTATATGCTATGTAGAGACTGTTAGAATTTACTAACATCTGAAACCCAAGGAAAATAGAAACCTTCACAATGCTTTTTTTTGTCCTTAAGTGGCGGTGGGGGTTGGGGGTTGGGGTGTGTGGGGTGGGAGGGTGTGTGTGAACGGGGTGGGGAGGAGAGGTGGGGAGGAGGGAGGGTATAGGGACTGTTAGGGGTGGTGACATTGTCTTCTTTGAGAGGTTAATTCCTGTCACCAACCATGACTGTCTGCCTGTAAACGCGGATACCTACCACTCCCCGCCACCCCACGCGCCCCCCTCCACTCCCCGCAACCCCCTCCACTCCCTGCAACCCCCCCTCCACTCCCTGCAACCCCCCCTCCACTCTCTGCATCCCCCTCCACTCCCCGCAACACCCCCCTCTCCTCTCTCTCTCTCTTGAAATATTACAGACATCCTAGTTTGTTCAGATTAAGTTTATTTATGTCATGCACAAAACCTGATGTTATACTTAATCCTTTGTTTGTTTTTGTACAAGGCTCACAGATTTAGAGAAACAGTCACTTCATAGTCTTCTTTTCCATTGTTTATTAATCAGCAAATATGTTATTGTCTTGTGTTGCTGTTTAATTACCCCGCCTTCATGAGGGGCTAAGGCCTATATGAATAAACCATTCATTCATTCATTCATTCATTCGTTCATTCATTCATTCTCTCTATCTCAGCGTTGAACCTGTTCTAAAACGAAAGCAGGTGCTAGAATAAGTCTTCCTGAGGCATGCTTTCTTTTTGTTTCTCCTCCTCCCCCTCCGCCCCCGCACCCCCACCCCTGTGTTGGCGGGGAAGAGGACAGACTGGCAGCGAGGAGGAAGGTAAGGGTGACTTCACAAGGAGCACTTGTTACGAACTGGGAGGTTCTCGTCCAAACAGTTTGTTTGCTTTGGATACATATAGCGGCACAGACAGAACTTTTATGGTCACGCGTGCACACACACACACACACACACGCACACACACATGGGCGCATGCACGCACGCGCGCACACGTACACTCAAACACACGCACGCATGCACGCACGCACACGTACACGAACTGACACCATTCGGACGTACGCACGCACACTCACTCATATGCTTGCTTCATTTTATCTTCTTTTCATTGTTATTTTTCTTCTTCTTGTTCTTCTTCTTGCTTTGAGCTGAACGATATTTCACCGAACAATGAAGATGCGTACATGCACCCATATAACATAATTCTATATACAGTACTCGGTTGACAGAAAAGTTGTTGAACTGAACAACGAACATGTGTACACGCACCCACACAACATGATTCTATGGATGTGGAGTGATGGCCTAGAGGTAACGCGTCCGTCTAGGAAGCGAGAGAATCTGAGCGCGCTGGTTCGAATCACGGCTCAGCCGCCGATATTTTCTCCCCCTCCACTACACCTTGAGTGGTGGTCTGGACACTAGTCATTCGGATGAGACGATAAACCGAAGTCCCGTGTGCAGCATGCACTTAGCGCACGTAAAAGAACCCACGGCAACAGAAGGGTTGTTCCTGGCAAAATTAGAAAAACCCACTTCGATAGGAAAAAAACCATAAAATTGCACGCAGGAAAAAAATACAAAAAATGGGTGGCGCTGTAGTATAGCGACGCGCTCTCCCTGGGGAGAGCAGCCCGAATTTCACGCAGAGAAATCTGTTGTGATAAAAAGAAATACAAATACAGATATATTACAGTATTCGGCCACGTATTTCAATTCCCCATTTCATCATTTTGGCCTTCAATAAAGTACAACGAAAGATGGCACTTTGGTTGTTTTCAATCAAATTTCTAGCCCGGCACATGCGTGCATATCAAACAAATAAACAAACAAGCAACTAGCCAACAGCTAGCAACTGAACAACAAAACAAACAAATAAATAGCTAAATAAAGAAATACAAAAATGAATAAATGAACAAACGAAAAAAAAAGACACGATAAAGTTTCTTTTCTAATTTGCATCGCTCTCTTGATTTCTTAAATATTGGAGACAATAAAGTATTATGTAACAAATAGTAAAGAGTGGTAACTCTCTCCATTACACAAGGTACACAACTTCTAGTCAGTGATGCTTACGCTACCGATTCAGCTAGCACGCAGGTAAATAAAAGGTACATTGGAACAAACCCAGACACTTCCTCATATCGTCTCCTGGCCTCATTATTTGTATAATTTAAAGTATTGTGTATTCTCTAACTGACGAATTTGAAGATGTACAAATTCAGTCCCCAAAACCACTCACTCTCTCATAAATGAAACAAACAAGTATGAGCTTTCCCTTTCTTCTTCACCTCACCGAGTATGCGTTTGTCTTCCGACGACAGAACATGTCACAAAATGGAAACAACCCTCCTATCCGAAAACCACTGACCCAAAAGTATTACAGTATTAGTGCAAGCGTCTTAAAAGAAATGCAACGATGCAAAAGATTATTCACTTTTGCCCGTTATCTTATTTCTTCTGTTACAGAAAACTGCCACGCGAAACCACGGACAACATGCACTCCCTCATTGGTCCGAAAGCACGTGTCTTTTCGCACGCTCAAGATTTCGTTCGGGGAGATAGAGTGGTGGTTTTGCCCGGAAGCTGTGATGTACGTGCTCAGTTCAGGACGACGAAGATGTCCTATTTCTTTTCTTTTCTTTCTTTCTTTCTTCGCACGTGTGTGTGTGTGTGGTCGCACCATTTCATGCCGTACCATAGCATACCCAAATGGTCTATACTATAGTATACTAAAGAGGAGTTGGCCCTTTTTGGGGCACGATAGCTTTGATAATGTTTGTTTGTTTACAAAATTTAATGAACTTGATTGCCGTGAATACACATTGATGGTTCTATTCTAATACAGAACTATACATATTCAACTTTTAAAGAACATTTTTGAAACAAACTCAGCGTAGGAAGGCTTTCCCCAAATGGAGCCACTTCTGTTCTTTTATTAACTTTTTCATAAAGGTAGTGTGTATTTCAAAATAGTTTCATATTGCTGCAATAGCGATATGCGTTCGTACAAAAATGGAAGTGTGATCAAACTCAAGTCTACAGTAGTGCATTAATGGACGAGGAAAGAAATAATTCTCTCTCTGTGTGTCTCTCTCTGTGTCTCTGTCTCTACATATCTCTCTCTGTCTCTTTTTCTCTCTCCATATATAAAGCAACAGGCTTAATCCTAACAGAAGCACATATACTGTCATGTTTATTGGCACGTCACACACACACGCACACGCACACGGACACACACACACATACACACACACACGCACGCAGGTCCATCGCAAAAATTAGATTTAATCCAAACTTGGGCCATCGTGCCCGATACAGGACCTGTTCAAACGCGCGTCCCATGGGGAGGGGGGGGGGGGGGGGGGAGGGTAATGAGTCAACACCAAACATGGCGGTAAGAACAGCATTTGAAAGCTGCTTTAAAAGTAGCAGGGTGAATGTTTTTAACTCACTCAGTACGGCCAGTCCTCTCTTCTCCTCTACACAGACCCCTCGGATGTCCAGTGGGTGTCTCAATGACCCAACCTTTAGCTTCCGTCGTCAGAACTGTGGTATTCTTTGTCAACATTCACCTCTTCAGTATAAGAGCCTTCCGCTTGCAATATTTTGATGATGGTAATTGGGATAAAACGCAGTTAACGTCGTCTCTTTTGCTGTTCGTATGGAGAGAGTTAATGCCGATACAAAGAAGAATATTGGCATCAACGGTTGCTTTGAAGCCAGGTTTTATTTGCTGTTCCCATACGCTTTTAGAGTATGAGAAAAAAAGAGAAGAAGAAGAAGAAAAAGAAGAAGAAGCGAGAATTAAATACAAAGTTCTTTGAGAAAGAGTGGTCATGAATGTTTTATGCAACTTGTAATATTTTTTCTTTCATGTAAAGTGCCCTGAGCTGTTAGAGAGAAAGGGCGCTATATAAATGTACATTATTATTATTATTATTATCATCATCATTGGCGAAAAAACGGTTGTCCTATGATTATTATCATTATTACATTATCATTAAGAAGAAGAAGAAGAAGAAACAACTAAACAAGCAATAATTAGCTCATTACTAGTATTTATGTCTTTCATGCATTCATGAATCTCGCCTTCAAACCAGTGATAAACGAAAAGTGCCCCTCACTTGGAACAGCAGACAGTTGTGGCGACCCAGTTATTTCCAGTTTCGGTTTCAGTTTCAATAAGGTGTCAATGCCGGCCGACTGATTCACCTTCACTTGTCCGCTGTTACAGAAGAAGAAAAAACGATTCAAAAAGATGCCTGACCCTCGCAGAAACCCAAGGAACTGACCACGCTTTGATAATGCCCAATATATGGGCCTGGAGGTAACGTGTCCGCCCAGGAAGCGAGAGAATCTGAGCGCGCTGGTTCGAATCACGGCTCAGCCGCCGATATTTTCTCCCCCTCCACAAGGCCTTGAGTGGTAGGCTGGACTCTAGTCATTCGGATGAGACCATAAACCGAGGTCCCGTGTGCAGCATGCATTTAGCGCACGCAAAAAGAACCCATGGCAACAAAAGGGTTGTTCCTGGCAAAATTCTGTAGAAAAATCCACTTGGATAGGAAAAACAATTAAACTGCACGCAGGAAAAAAATACAAAAAAGATGGGTGGCGCTGTAGTATAACGACGCGCTCTCCCTGGGGAGAGCAGCCTGAATTTTACACAGAGAAATTTGTTGTGATAAAAAGAAATAAAAGAAAAAAGAAATAATTCACACCATTAATCTGGAAATCGCCTTGTCCGTCATCCACAGATACACTAAAAAAACCGAAGAGACTACACTGGTAATCCCACGCACGATGCACTATCCCACACTAAACATATCAATTCTGCACCATTTCGTTATCGTTTATATTGTACTTTTATTTTATTTTATTTTATTGTTATTAATGCTAATTGAGGAGAGAGGAACAGGGAAAGTAGTGATGATTTAAGGCATGGGTGGGGTGGGGGAGATAATGGATTTTCGTCTAAAAAATCACAAATATGGATAGACGTTAAGCAAAAGAACGAACGAACTGCAAAGTACTGTTTGTACCGCATAATACTGTACAGTACAATACTGTGTTGTGTATTGTATTGTGCTTTCTTTGTGCTACATTACACAACACTACCTACATGTTGCTGCTTTACATCACATTCTGTCATGAGGCTCTCATGCTCCAGAAAAGTTAGGATGCGTTATTGTGTTCCTCATAAAACTCTGCTGCCCGACTCGTCCTCAGAAAGAAAAGATCTGAGCACATCACTCCTCTTTTGCAACATCTCCACTGGCTCCCTGTCTCACACCGAATAAAGTACAAGATCAGCACTCTATGTTATAGATGCATTCACAAAACTGCCCCTTCCTATCTCTGCGGCTGCCTTCACCTCTACACTCCATCTCGCTCACTACGATCGGCCTCGGATCCACTCTGTTTACGCATACCCAGATTCAAACACTCGACTGTTGGCCGCCGTTCTTTCTCTGTTTCTGGACCTTGCGATTGGAATGAACTTCCTTTTTCGCTTCGTCAAGTCTCCACACTCAGCTCTTTCAAGTCTGTCTTAAACCCCACCTCTTCCCAAAATAGCCTCCCTTGCCTGCCCTTCCTTGTCTTTAGTTTCTACAGTATTGGAGTTATGCATGCGTGTGAATGACTTGTGCGAAAGCGCTTTGATTTGTCTCTGCACAAGATCCAGCGCTATATAAATACCATTATTATTATTATTATTATTATTATTATTATAACCAGTTATATCCTTTGACAAAGTTTAGCAGCGGACGAATTTCTTATGAACAAACATGAAAAAAAAAACCCTCCAAAAAAACCAAACCTGTGGGCAGTGTTGTGCGTGTGCACGTTCATGTATGCACACTCATGCAGCTCCATTGTTTCAGAGCTGTGACAGGAGTTGAAACAAAAAGAACTACGTCATCTGAGCTAGAAATTGTGCACACACAGTTATCAGCAGTTGAGAGAGAGAGAGAGAATGAAAGAGAGAGAGAGAGAGAGAGAGAGAGAGAGGTGGGAGCGATGTAGAGGGGTGGGAGTGTGGAGGGGGGGCTTCGGGAGAGAAAGTGTGTGTGTGTGTGTGTGTGTGTGTGTGTGCGCGCGCACTGGACACATATACATATAGCCTACACGCGCATGTAGCTGGCTACGAGTCCATGTTTACGTGCTTGTGTATGTGTGTACACTCGCGCGCTTTGGTCAACGTGACCAACAACCGGGCGCGCCGGCGTGTGTGAAACAACGAAAGTTCACAGTTTAAGTCGTTTATTTTTATTTTTATTATTTTTTTTTTGCGGGACGACTGACGGCCAGTACACCGCTGCCTGTGTCGGTGACAGTGGGTCCGTGGTACAGCGATAAGATTACAGGGGAGCGAGGTCACCCCTCGGATCACGATTCGCTGATAAAAAATGGTCTGAAACTCGTCTGCCACGAACAGGCCTTACCTGACTGCCATCGACTTTTCGTGTGTGTGTGTGTGTGTGTGTGTGTGTGTGTGTGTGTGAGAGAGAGACTGACTGACTGACTGTTAGAGAAAAATATATAATGATTGAAACGTACACATACGCACACACTCTCACACACGCAGGTACACACACACACGCGCGCGCGCGCGTGCGCGCGCGTGCACATGCACACAACGATGCCTGCACACGCACGGACACACACAGCACACACACAGTTGTTTCACTCTAAATCATACCCACATGTTTTTCTTTTTGCATAATAATCGATGTGTGCATGGTGATCAGTGATGGGTGTGTCAGTTGTTTGTTCTTTCTCTTTGTTTTTTGCTGACGGGTATTTTATTTTAAGTGAGCCTAAAGAGAATTTTCTGTTTTGGTTGAAGCAGACAATAAATTATTTGGAATTGAATTGAATTTAATTGAGTTGAATTGAAATGACTGTCAAAATGGTTTTTAGAAAGAGAAAGACAGAGCGCTTATGAACTCTCCTGAGACAGACATACAGAAAGAGCAACAGAGAGAAGTAAAGAACTAATTAGAATCGTTTTTCAGGTTAACTCACAAGTAAGACAGAGTTTCAGTTTCAGTTTCAGTAGCTCAAGGAGGCGTCACTGCGTTCGGACAAATCCATATACGCTACACCACATCTGCCAAGCAGATGCCTGACCAGCAGCGTAACCCAACGCGCTTAGTCAGGCCTTGAGAAAAAAAAATATATAAGCTTACATAAATAAATAAATAAATAATAATTATGATATTTAAAAAAAAAGGTAGTAGTAATGAAAATAATGATAAAATAATAATAATAATAAATAAATAATTAAATAAATAAGACAACAATGATGATAAATAAGCAAATAAATATAAAACATGAAGACACACATTCACACATACACCCACACATGCATAACAGATATGCCCCAAAAACGCAGTTTCACAGATATGAAAGCACAGTCAAATACATATAAACGTACATGAGCTCCAACACACACACACACACACACACACACACACACACACACACACACACACACACACAGTAAGACAGAAACATGAAGGAGTCAAAAGTAACAGGCAGGTAGATATACAGGTAGATCGATAGGCAGACAGACAGACAAACAGACACACAGAAAAATAGATAAGACAAGAGAAAGACGGGGCGGGGGGAGGGAACAGAACTATCAATTGTATATTCTCTACTTTTAATGCGTGTGTGGAAGTATGCATTGTTCTTATTTTGCTCTACTTATTCAATATCAATCTGTTGATCTATTTAGTCGAGCTGCCCATCCATCGATCCACCCATTCATCTGTCCATTTTTATATATATAAATCTGTCTGTTTGTCCGTCCGTCTGCGCGTCCACTCAATCGTCTGTCTGTCTGTCTGTCCACTTGCTTGACTGTTGACTGTATGAATACACCTACATATGTCTATCTTTCTCTATCTCTGTCTGTCTTCACGAGTAGCATCTCTCTCTCTCTCTCTCTCTCTCTCTCTCTCTCACTGAATGCATTTTCAAGACTCTCTCTCTTGAATAGTCGTTATTGGTGTGTTGTTGTTGTTGTTTGTTTTTTGTTTGTTTGTGTGTGTGTGTGTGTGTGTGTGTGTGTGTGTGTGTGTGTGTGTGTGTGTGTGTGTGTAACTTCTTTGCCCCATTCATTCCCTTCATATCTTTGGGGCAGTTTAAACACTGACATTAAAGCTTCGGAGTTGCGAGTTATCTCTCTCTCTCTCTCTCTCACGGGGAAGCGAGTTCTCTCTCTCTCTCTTTCTCACCTTCTCCACACAGAGCATAGTAGCCTATGGAAAAGTACAGTACAGTACAGTGCAATACAAGAAACAAACACAAAATACACATATTTTGTTAATGGCCAGCGCACCCTCTGCCACACACACACACACACACACACACACACACACACAAAACGAATCAAAAGGATAAGTCGATTCCCTGGACATTATTTGGATCAGGAAATTTACAAAAATACAAACCGCTAAATGAAAACAGACAAACAAGCAAACATTTTGTTAGCAATATGTACCCTCACCTAAAGAATCTGGAATGATAACTAACCGGGTTTTGTTAACACGACAGACTCGCTCGCAAAAAACAACAACTCAAGTTCGTCGCAAAACAGAAAAAAATGATGTGATGTGGTAAGTGAAATGCTTATTTCACGGACAGTCATTTCAAAGTGCCGCATAAAGCACGGAGATGACATGACATTGGTCATAACGATGATGATGATGATGATGATGATGGTGAAGATGATGATGATGATGATGATGGTCTTTGAAACCGTAGTCAAAGCATAATGGCAGTGGCGTATGTTGGAGTCGTTCCAGTGACGTGTGTGTGTGTGTGTGTGTGTGTGTGTGTGTGTGTGTGTGTGTGTGTGTGTGTGTGTGTGTGTGTGTGTGTGTGTGTGTGTGTTGTGTGTGTGTGTGTCTGTGTGTCTGTGTGTGTGTGTGTGTGTGTGTTGAATCGAATCAGCGTGTTGCACATTTGGATCTGCCCATTCCTTGTCACTGACACACACTTCCGCATTATCAGCACCTGATAGTGCGACAATGGTGTCTTCTTTTTCTCAAAACGATTGTGTGTGTGTGTGTGTGTGTGTGTGTGTGTGTGTGTGTGTGTGTGTCTGTGTGTGTCTGTGTGTGTATGTGTGAATTCGTATTATCAGCACCTGATAGTGCGACAAAGATGTCTTCTTTTTCTCAAAACGATTGTGTGTGTGTGTGTGTGTGTGTGTGTGTGTGTGTGTGTGTGTGTGTGTGTGTGTGTGTGTGTGTGTTCGTGTGTGTGTGTGTGTGTGTGTGTGTGTG
>NC_134876.1:28676251-28688751 GCF_041734735.1 Babylonia areolata
CTTTCCTTCCTTAGTGAGAACAAAAAGAACAATAGAGCATACTACAAACATACAAAACAATAAACGATAAAGAATAACGCAAGTGACTGAACAGGCTAAATCAATAATGAACGTAGCTAGCGAACATGTCATTAGTTAATTAAAGTGCGTAACATAAACATGCACAGACGGGCGCAATAGCCGAGTGGTTAAAGCGTTGGACTTTCAATCTGAGGGTCCCGGGTTCGAATCACGGTGACGGCGCCTGGTGGGTGAAGGGTGGAGATTTTTACGATCTCCCAGGTCAACATATGTGCAGACCTGCTAGTGCCTGAACCCCCTTCGTGTGTATATGCAAGCAGAAGATCAAATACGCACGTTAAAGATCCTGTAATCCATGTCAGCGTTCGGTGGGTTATGGAAACAAGAACATACCCAGCATGCACACCCCCGAAAGCGGAGTATGGCTGCCTACATGGCGGGGTAAAAACGGTCATACACGTAAAATCCCACTCGTGTGCATACGAGTGAACGTGGGAGTTGCAGCCCACGAACGCAGAAGAAGAAGAAGAAGAAGATAAACATGCACAAATAGCGAGTGCTTCGCATTCTATCGTCAACCATTCATTTTTTTTTCTCTCAGGGACAAAAGTAATTCGATCTCTGAAAAAAAAAGAAAAAAAAAGAAAAGAAAAAAAAAAGAAGTCTGTTGTGGTGTCACTTAGTTACGTCAGTGTTTGAATTCACTCTTGTCTAATCTTTGGCAACCCCATTTAATTAGACAGTCCCTGTGGAGAATAAAGAGAGACGACAACGGGCCTGGGGAAGTTGGTATAGAAATCTGCATCTGCACCCTTCCGCCCCCCCCCTGACCCTCCTGACCTCCCCCACCCCCCCACCCTCCCACATACCACACACACATACCACACACACACACACACGCTCTCGTTCACCCCAACGTCTGGATTCTCCTTCCTTTGCTCTTTTTTGTCGTAGTTTACTGTGTTGTTTGTGACTGTGCAGTGTTTTTGTACCTGTTCCACTTCTGTTCCAATGAAGAGTGGTGTGCTGACATGGTAACAGGTGGGGCAGGTGGGACTTAATAGTGGTTTTTTTTTTCCTTTGTGTGTGTGTGTGTGTGTGTGTGTGTGTGTGTGTGTCTGTGTGTGTGTCTGTGTGTCTGTGTGTGTATGTGTGAATTCGTGTCTGTGTGATCGAAATTTTCAAGTTCGATTGTATCTGGTAAATTCATTTTAGCGAGGGAAGTGAGGGAGGGTGGTGTGTGAGGGGGAGGGGGGGAACCGGAAGGTAATATAAGAACGGGCAAGTGGAATGTTAATTCGATTAAAGAATGAGGTAGTTCAGGTCGATTGAAGCTTCTGTCTGTCAGTGCCCATCCCACGGAATCAGCACCTCGATGTCGTGGTTGGAGGGGGGGGGGGGGGGGGAGGGGAGGGGAGGGGGCCAGTGGGGTGGGGGGGGGGGGGGCGTGTATGCCTCAGTAACCCGGGGAGATGTGACGGGCTGGAGAGTCACTCACGTCAGACAAACCAAAAGGTAAAAGATCAGACGAAGGGTGATTAACCACACCAGCGCTTCTGGATTTAATAAATTAAGAGGCTGGGTATTTATTGGGCTGATGCCTCTTGTCCTGTGAAACAGTTGTGTTGTCAAATAATCCTGATTTTTATTGTTGGTTTCTGTTTTCTTTTTTTGTGTGTGTGTGTGTTTGTTTGTTTGCTAAATACTTTGAACTGCAGAAAAAGAACCTTCATGCTGAACATCACACACACAACACACACACACACACACACACACACACACACACACACACACACACACACACACAGAGGGGTGGGGTGGGGGTGGGGGGCATATGCATATCTATGTGTATGTATGTATGTATGTATGTATGTATGTATGTATCTCTCTCTCTCTCTCTCTATATATATATATATCTATATATATATATATATATATATATACATGTGTGTGTGTGTGTGTAATGTATGTATGTATGGAGAAAGAGAGAGAGAGAGAGGGAGAGAGAGAGAGAGAGAGAGAGAGAGAGAGTTACGTAATCCCCTTCGTGCCCACTGGCACATAAGGCCACCACCAGAGATCTTCAGATTGTGAGGAAGACCAAGGGAGACATGGTGACATGGTGCAGAACGGCGGGAGTTGGGGGGGCGAGGGGAAGGGGGAAGAATAAAGGAGAAATATGGCTATACCTGGGGACATCGCGAGATAGGCAGCAATTGGGATCCCTGGTGGCGGCCTCACGTGCCATAGGGCACTAGGGGGATTAACTCTCCCTCCCTCTCGTTTTATCTGGTTGTGTCCCACAATCAATTGTAGGCAAATGTCAAACTAACGACAATCGCCACGTCCATAAGATTATGTCATCCCGATCTTTTAGAATCTAGTCTTTCATGCCTAATCGGGTGGTTTATTGTGGAATCATATTTTCAGCCATTCTCATTGTCCAAACTGGTCTCAGTGTATCAAAGTATACCATTCAAAACTCACGAAAGAGTGTGCACACGATGTCTTCACCTTCCCCACCCCACTCCCTCTGTCTCTCTTTCTCTGTCTCTGACTCTCTTATACATACTGTTTGTGCATATATTATGCTTTTTTTTCCCCATAATTTGAAAATTACCTATGTATTGTCTTTTGTATTATATTACATGTTTGTTATAATCATTTTCCATTTTATGTGGGCAGGATGAAAACAAACCTTATGTTCTAAGTCCTGTTTCTCTCAACAAAAACGTTCACTCGTTCTCTCTCTCTCTGTCTGTCTCTGTCTGTCTGTCTCTGTCTCTGTCTGTCTGTCTCTCTCTCCATTATTCTACTGAAATATTTACCCATTATTATCGGTATCGAAAATCATATGTCCAAAATTTGATTTGTTCTATGTGTCAACAATTTTAAGAAGACGAAGTTCACTTTGTGCTGTGAGCCCCTTCGAAGGCACTGTGGCCTTTATGAATAAACCATCTCAATCTCAATCTCTCTCTCTCTTTCTCTCTCTCTTTCTCTGTGTGTGTGTGTGTGTGTGTGTGTGTGTGTGTGTGTGTGTGTGTGTGTGGCGCTCGCAGTGACTGAGTACCTTGCGAAGCATGCAAGCGTGTGTTGTACATTTCCAACTTTGTAAAAAGGCATGGCGTACGTGTCCACTAGCGTTTGTGAAAAAAACAAACCCACCCTTGAATCTTGAAAAGCGTGCTTATAAACAGGACGAAAATATGCGTGGCTTAACTATCGGAGGTCTTTTATCTCTTTCTCTGCACAGGAATCGCTGACCAAAACCCCTCGTGGGGAGTCGAGACTGACATACGTTTGGCTCGGAGTATAGATAGACGTAACGGGCTCGAGAAGGTAAGTGAACACTTCTGTGTATTTCTTTCATTGGTTTAAACAGGATTTTATTCTCAAAAGCAAGTAAAGACATTGCGAAGACATAGAACAGCAAGAAGCCAGAGCTTATGGTGTGCGCGGAAAACTGCTCATGCATACAGTGAACACATAACAACAGCGGTAGTACTATAAGCAACATCAAATATGAATCAGATCACGACTAAACTCTAAAAGGAAAAGCAAAGAAGCACTCCCGAGGAAGGTAGAAAAAAGATTGAAGAAAAAATCCCCAACATATTCGTATATAAACTTACACATACATAAAAAAAATATATACCTACACATACGCTCACGCGTCCATATGTGTACAAAGAAACAAATGTCTTTCTTTCTTTCTTTTCTTTTGTTTGGTGTTGTTTCTTATATTTCTCTGGCATTCTTCCCTTTGGTTTAACTCTCTCCATACGAACGGCGAAAGAGACGACGCTAACAGCGTTTCACCCCAATTACCATCATCAAAATATTGCAAGCGGAAGGCTCTTATACTGAAGAGGTGAATGTTGGCAAAGAATACCACAATTCTGACGACGGAAGCTAAAGGTTGGGTCATTCAGACACCCACTGGACATCCGAGGGGTCTGTGTAGAGGAGAAGAGAGGATTGGCCGTACTGAGTGAGTTAAACATAATTTCAGTGCCCCATCCCCGCGAAAAAAAAAAAAAAGAAGAAAAAGAAAAGACCCCCCCCCCACCCCCCACCCCCAAAAAAAGGAAAAAAAAGAAGAAAAAGAAAAGAACCAAAAAAAAAAAAAAAAGGGAGGAAAAAAAAGGAAGAAAAAGAAAGGAAAAAAGAAGATGAAGATGTCAATGCAACTCTGTATAAAGAGCATGTGTGTAAGCAACAGTTTCTTGTCTTTCTTTTTTTCTTTCTTTCTTCATTTTCTGTTCTCTCTCTCTCTCTCTCTCTCTCTCTCTCTCTCTCTTTCTTAGTCCCCTCCCCCTTTGCCCCCACCCCCCACCCCCCACCCCCCATCCCCTCCACCTCAACCCCCCCCCCCTTTTCATTCGAATATACAGAAATGTCGATTTCTAATTAATAATAACAATCATCATTATGATAGAAATGATAATAATCCAAATAATGATAATAATATCATTTATTTCCAGTCTAATATCATCATCTTAGATGAACAGACTATAAATAAATAATAAATAAACGAATCTTCATTTTCTTTTTTGTTGTTGATTCTTTGTGTGTGGCGAATTTCTTTGTTTTTCTGTTGTTGATTTTTTTTCTTCTCTCTTCTCTCTCACTCCTTCCGTATTTTTCTTTGTTTTCTTTGTTTCGTCTGTTTGTTCGCGTGCTCTTTTTCTTCTTCTTTGTTTCGTTGTTACTGTGGTTTTATTTTGTTTGTTTTTTTTCCATTTCTTTCCTTCTCGTTTTTGTGTCTTGTTGTTGCCATTTTCTTTCTTTTGAATGGTTTGTTTGGAATTGTGTTTAATTCTTCCCGTTCTTGATTCTTCGTTTATATTCTTGTTAATGTTTTCTATGCTTTTACAGGATTCTTCTTTTATATTCTTGTTAATGTTTTCTATGCTTTTATACGATTCTTCGTTTATATTCTTGTTAATGTTTTCTATGCTCTTACACGATTCTTCGTTTACATTCTTGTTAATGTTTTCTATGCTCTTACATGATTCTTCTTTTATATTCTTGTTAATGTTTTCTATGCTTTTATACGATTCTTCTTTTATATTCTTGTTAATGTTTTCTATGCTCTTTATACGATTCTTCGTTTATATTCTTGTTAATGTTTTCTATGCTTTTATACGATTCTTCTTTTATATTCTTGTTAATGTTTTCTATGTTTTTATAGGATTCTTCTTTTATATTCTTGTTAATGTTTTCTATGCTCTTTATACGATTCTTCGTTGATATTCTTGTTAATGTTTTCTATGCTCTTTATACGATTCTTCGTTTATATTCTTGTTAATGTTTTCTATGCTGTTTATACGATTCTTCGTTTATATTCTTGTTAATGTTTTATGTGCTCTTACACGATTCTTCTTTTATATTCTTGTTAATGTTTTCTATGCTCTTTATACGATTCTTCTTTTATATTCTTGTTAATGTTTTCTATGCTCTTTATACGATTCTTCGTTGATATTCTTGTTAATGTTTTCTATGCTCTTATACGATTCTTCGTTTATATTCTTGTTAATGTTTTCTATGCTCTTTATACGATTCTTCGTTGATATTCTTGTTAATTTTTTCTATGCTCTTTATACGATTCTTCGTTTATATTCTTGTTAATGTTTTCTATGCTCTTTATACGATTCTTCTTTTATATTCTTGTTAATGTTTTCTATGCTCTTTATACGATTCTTCGTTTATATTCTTGTTAATGTTTTCTATGCTCTTTATACGATTCTTCTTTTATATTCTTGTTAATGTTTTATGTGCTCTTATACGATTCTTTGTTGCTTTGTCCTTGTTGGCGTTGTTGTTGTTGATTGCTTCTTGTGTTCGTTTGTTTATTCTTGTCTGTATGTGTGTCTGCGTGTGATTGAATGAGAGAGAGAGAGAGAGAGAGAGAGAGAGAGAGAGAGAGAGTGTGTGTGCGTGCTTGTGTGCTGTCCAATTATAACAGTTCCCATACCAAGATATGAGAAAGAAAAAGGATTTTCTCTCTCCCTATCTGTGTGTGTGTGTGTGTGTGTGTGTGTGTGTGTGTGTGTGTGTGTGTGTGTGTGTGTGCATAAGTATTATATGTATGTATATATATATATATATATATATATATATGTATGTGTGTGTGTGTGTGTGTGTGTGTGTGTGCATAAGTGTGTGTGTGTGTGTGCGTGTGTGTGTGTGTGTGTGTGTGTGTGTGTGTGTGTGTGTGTGTACATAAGCATATATATATATATATGTGTGTGTGTGTGTGTGTGTACTTAAGCATGTGTGTGTGTGTGTGTGTGTGTGTGTGTGTGTGTGTGTGTGTGTGTGTGTGTGTGTGTGTGTGTTCATAAACATGTGTGTGTGTGTGTGTGTGTGTGTGTGTGTGTGTGTGTGCACCGTTCTTTCACGAGTTGTAACGTGTGTTTCAGATGCTGTCTCTTGTGTTGTTTGGCCTCGTCGCCGCTGCACAGCTGTCCGCCACCGGAGGTAAGTAAGTGTTTGCACATCATCATCGTCGTCGTCGTCGTCATCGTTGTCATCAACATCATCATCATCGTCGTCGTCATTCTCATAATCTTCATCATCATCGTTATCATCATCGTCGTCATCATCATCAACATCATCGTCGTCGTCGTCGTCGTCATCATCGTCGTCATCATCATCATCGTCGTTGTCGTCAACATCGTTATCATCATCGTCATCATCATCATTGTCGTCGTCGTCGTCGTCATCGTCGTCGTCATCATCATCATCATCATCATCGTCATCATCATCATCGTCGTTGCTGTCGTCGTGGTCGTCGTCATCATGACAGTCATCATCACCGCCTTTGTCATCACCGTCGTCATCATCATCGTCATCTTCTTCTTCTTCAAGGACAAATGCCAGTGGGGTGAAGGTTAACAGCCCATTGGCTGACGCCCTCCATGTCATGTTGTTTCTTTCTCTATCTCTGGACCTTGTATTTTGGAATGAACTTCCTCTTTCGCTTCGTCAGGTCTCCGCACTCAGCTCTTTCAAGTCTGGCCTTAAAAACCCACCTCTTCACAATATAGCCTTCCTCCCCTGCCTCTTCCTGCCTTGTCTTCAGTTTCTTTCAGTTTTAGAGTTATGAATGCGTGTGAATGACTGGTGTGAAAGCGCTTAGATTGGTCTCTGCATGAGATTCAGCGCTTTATTATTATTATTATTATTATTATTATTATTATTCAGGGCTGTGATCTTGGATAGAAGAATGTACTGTGTTGAATCCCTTCTTCTTCTTGTCTGTGTTGTTGTTATTGCTGATGTTGTAGTTTTTTATACTTTTTATTTTCTTCTTCTTCTTCTTCTTCTTCTTCTTCTTCTTCTTCTTCTTCTTCTTATCATGATCATCATAAATAACAGTATCATTATCGTCATGATATCGTAGTCGTAATAGTCGTCGTTATCATCATGTCATCGTCGTCGTCATATAATCATTGTCGTTGTCTAGTCGTCATAGTCTGGTCGTCGTCTTCGTCAAAGTCACAATCAGATCATCATCATCATCGTCATTAGCATGGTTATCGTCAACATCATCAACATTATTTAGCAACAGCATTGCCGTGCACGGAAAGTGAAGCAGCAAAAAGAAATTGACTTTGAAAAGGAGTTTAAAGACCTATTGACCTTGATGTGGAGTTCAACGACCTATTGACCTTGAAGTGGAGTTTAACGACCTATTGACCTTGAAGAGGAGTTCAACGACCTATCGACCTTGAAGTGGAGTTCAACGACCTATTGACCTTGAAGTGGAGTTTAACGACCTACTGGCAAAATTCAATCACAACAGAACGCAAAACAAAAACAAAACAATACATAAGGTTAATTTGTCCAGGGATTGGGGACTTGGCAAGAAGAGATTACCTGTCCTGTTTTGAAAAGCCGTCAACTGCCTGGTCAGTGCCGTGAACAGACAAATATGGGTTAAAGAAAGAAAGAAAGAAAGAAGAAGAGAGACAGGGCAAAGAAAGCAATAAGTGAATGAATAATCCAGACAGACAAATAATTACAAGTCGGTACGATTTCAATAGCTAACCAGATTAACGAAGTCAGTCGGTAAATAGCTAGTATGCAAAATGAAGTAACTAATCAGCTGAATAATTTATTCACTCACTCACTCACTCACTCACTCACTCACCGAATCAATCAATCAGTGAGATAGTCAATCAGTCAGTCAACCAACCCAACTGTCAAATGATTTATAAAACTCAACACACGCCCCGGTCCCCCCTATCCTCCCTCCCCCCACTCACTCTCTCACTCACTCACTCACTCACACACACACCACACACACACACAAACACGAATCCCCCACCCACCCCCACACCCCGTCCGCCCGGCTCATTTTCTCCTCCTCCTGCATTCTCGTACTCTCTCAGTATTGTCATCCCTCGAGAACGAGCTTGTTACATTCGTTCACCAGCTATCCTTTCATACATCAGGACATTATCGATCGGGCAAAATGTCGTAATGAAGTAAACTCCATCCCCTCTCCCATGGCGCGCGTTTTGTCTTAAAAACTACACCACGAAAATCAATTGTAAAAAAACAACTCTACGCGCTAAATCATTCATTCTATGTTTTTTTTTATATTTGTATTTGTATTTCTTTTTATCACAACAGATTTCTCTGTGTGAAATTGGGCTGCTCTCCCCAGGGAGAGCGCGTCGCTACACTACAGCGCCACCCATTTTTTTTGTATTTTTTCCTGCATGCAGTTTTGTTTGTTTGTCCTATCGAAGTGGATTTTTCTACAGAATTTTGCCAGGAACAACCCTTTTGTTGCCGTGGGTTCTTTTACGTGTGATAACTTTTTGTCAAGGATCATAGGTGAGGATGATTTCAATCAATGTATAACTGAAATAATGATATGACATATGCAATGTAAGAAAAAATACACCTAGACAATTCAATAAAAAGTGGAAAAAGAACCAGGACAATCACGTATGACAGACATATGATAGACGTAATTGCTATTCTATTGAAAAATGTAAAAATAAATGAGTTCGTCTTAGCAAAAGTAGTGAATATGCAAGAAAACGCTCTGATGAAACGAATGCTGGCTTCCGTCTGTCTCGTAAGACAATGCATCGGCATCTGTTTGTGCTAACACTGTAGAGGTTAGCAGTTTCTGCGAGGGAACCAAGGAAAAAAAACAACAACAAGAACTAATTGTACGAGTTTGGGTAGAAACTTTGTCAGACTGACAAAGACAGGGAGTGGTCAGCCTGTTCTTCTTATCAAATTACTGTTATATACCTGAAGACAGCAGCTGTTCGCGTTTCCAAAGGAAGCGAAAGGAGCTGAGGCCGAGAGATAAAATTGGAGAGCGGACATGCTGGAGGTCAAGGAACCTATCAGTCCGTATAAGGATGGATGCCTTCGGTCCACAGTGTATTGCCGGTCACCCCTCGTGTGCTTCCTTTCAAAAGCTTGCAGGTTGCGAATCTCTCCAGTGATATGTGTATGACTGGTACCTTTCTTTGGACAAGTCAGAACGTTCATATTGAGCATACTAAAGAGCTAATCTCTCCAGTGACGTGTGTATGACTGGTACCTTTCTCTGCACAAGCCAGAACGTTCATACTGAGCACACTAAGGAGCTAATCTCTCCAGTGACGTGTGTATGACTGGTACCTTTCTTTGGACAAGTCAGAACGTTCATACTGAGCACACTAAGGAGCTAATCTCTCCAGTGACGTGTGTATGACTGGTACCTTTTTTTGGACAAGTCAGAACGTTCATACTGAGCACACTAAGGAGCTAATCTCTCCAGTGACGTGTGTATGACTGGTACCTTTCTTTGGACAAGTCAGAACGTTCATATTGAGCATACTAAGGAGCTAATCTCTCCAGTGACGTGTGTATGACTGGTACCTTTATCTGCACAAGTTAGAACGTTCATATTGAGCATACTAATGAGCTAATCTCTCCAAAAACCTTTCAAAAGCTCAGGTTGCGAATCTCTCCAGTGACGTGTGTATGACTGGTACCTTTCTCTGCAAATGTCAGAACATACTGAGCACACTAAAGAGCTAATCTCTGACGTGTGTATGACTGGTACCTTTCTCTGCACAAGTCAGAACGTTCATACTGAGCACACTAAGGAGCTAATCTCTCCAGTGACGTGTGTATGACTGGTACCTTTCTTTGGACAAGTCAGAACGTTCATATTGAGCATACTAAGGAGCTAATCTCTCCAAAAACCTTTCAAAAGCTCAGGTTGCGAATCTCTCCAGTGACGTGTGTATGACTGGTACCTTTCTCTGCAAATGTCAGAACATACTGAGCACACTAAAGAGCTAATCTCTGACGTGTGTATGACTGGTACCTTTCTCTGCACAAGTCAGAACGTACATACTGAGCACACTAAGGAGCTAATCTCTCCAGTGACGTGTGTATGACTGGTACCTTTCTCTGGACAAGTCAGAACGTTCATATTGAGCATACTAAGGAGCTAATCTCTCCAGTGACGTGTGTATGACTGGTACCTTTATCTGCACAAGTTAGAACGTTCATACTGAGCATACTAAGGAGCTAATCTCTCCAAAAACCTTTCAAAAGCTCAGGTTGCGAATCTCTCCAGTGACGTGTGTATGACTGGTACCTTTCTCTACACAAGTCAGAACGTACATATTGAGCATACTAAGGAGCTAATCTCTCCAAAAACCTTTCAAAAGCTCAGGTTGCGAATCTCTCCAGTGACGTGTGTATGACTGGTACCTTTCTCTGCAAAAGTCAGAACATACTGAGCACACTAAAGAGCTAATCTCTGACGTGTGTATGACTGGTACCTTTCTCTGCACAAGTCAGAACGTACATACTGAGCATACTAAGGAGCTAATCTCTCCAGTGACGTGTGTATGACTGGTACCTTTCTCCGAACAAGTCAGAACGTACATACTGAGCATACTAAGGAGCTAATCTCTCCAGTGACGTGTGTATGACTGGTACCTTTCTCTGCACAAGTCAGAACGTACATACTGAGCATACTAAGGAGCTAATCTCTCCAAAAACCTTTCAAAAGCTCAGGTTGCGAATCTCTCCAGTGACGTGTGTATGACTGGTACCTTTCTCTACACAAGTCAGAACGTACATACTGAGCATACTAAGGAGCTAATCTCTCCAAAAACCTTTCAAAAGCTCAGGTTGCGAATCTCTCCAGTGACGTGTGTATGACTGGTACCTTTCTCTGCAAAATTCAGAACATACTGAGCACACTAAAGAGCTAATCTCTGACGTGTGTATGACTGGTACCTTTCTCTGCACAAGTCAGAACGTACATACTGAGCACACTAAGGAGCTAATCTCTCCAGTGATGTGTGTATAACTGGTACCTTTCTCTGCACAAGTCAGAACTTTCATACTGAGCACACTAAGGAGCTAATCTCTCCAGTGACGTGTGTATGACTGGTACCTTTCTCTGCACAAATCAGAACTTTCATACTGAGCACACTAAGGAGCTAATCCCTCCAGTGATGTGTGTATAACTGGTACCTTTCTCTGCACAAGTCAGAACTTTCATACTGAGCACACTAAGGAGCTAATCTCTCCAGTGACGTGTGTATGACTGGTACCTTTCTCTGCACAAGTCAGAACGTACATACTGAGCACACAAAGGAGCTAATCTCTCCAGTGACGTGTGTATGACTGGTACCTTTATCTGCACAAGTCAGAACGTACATACTGAGCACACTAAAGAGCTAATCTCTCCAGTGACGTGTGTATGACTGGTACCTTTCTCTGCACAAGCCAGAACGTTCATACTGAGCATACTAAGGAGCTAATCTCTGCAGTGATGTGTATATGACTGGTACCTTTCTCTGCACAAGCCAGAACGTTCATACTGAGCACACTAAGGAGCTAATCTCTGCAGTGATGTGTATATGACTAGTACCTTTCTCTGGACAAATCAGAACACACTGAGCATACTAAGGAGCTAATCTCTCCAGTGACGTGTGTATGACTGATACCTTTCTCTGCACAAGTCAGAACACACTGAGCATACTAAGGAGCTAATCTCTCCAGTGACGTGTGTATGACTGGTACCTTTCTTTACACAAGTCAGAACACACTGAGCATACTATGGAGCTAATCTCTCCAGTGACGTGTGTATGACTGGTACCTTTCTCTGCACAAGTCAGAACGTACATACTGAGCATAGTAAGGAGCTAATCTCTCCAGTGGCGTGTGTATGACTGGTACCTTTCTCTGCACACGTCAGAACGTACATGCTGAGCATACTAAGGAGCTAATCTCTCCAAAAACCTTTCAAAAGCTCAGGTTGCGAATCTCTCCAGTGACGTGTGTATGACTGGTACCTTTCTCTGCACGAGTCAGAGCATACATACTGAGCATACTAAGGTGCTAATCTCTCCAGTGATGTGTGTATGACTAGTACCTTTCTCTGGACAAATCAGAACATACTAAGCATACTAAGGAGCTAATCTCTCCAG
>NC_134876.1:28698751-28701251 GCF_041734735.1 Babylonia areolata
ATCATACCATAAAACAACATACCATACCATACCATACCATACCATACCACATCATACCATACCACACCACACCATACCACACCACACCACACCACACCACACCACTCCACACCACACCACACCGCACCACTCCACACCACACCGCACCACTCCACACCACACCACACCGCACCACTCCACACCACACCACACCACACCACACCATACCATAGTGCTCTGATTGCTGCACATCAATGCACTGCAAACCTACTGCACTATACCACAAGGGGATCGCGATGGAGAAAAGAAAACTAGAACACAGAAGAAAAGGGAAAACGAAAGAAGAACAGTAAGGATGACACTACAGCAGAACAGACGTGAGCAGAGTTAGTCAAATGAAGCCATCTGAAACATGTCGCACGAAAACAGCGACAATGCCACCCTCCTACTGGCCAGCACTTATATCGCATCAGTTTTCTTTAGTTGCTTTTTCTTCGTTCACGTATCTCGTATCTACCCATGCCATTGCAGGAATTGAAACAGGCCTTCGAGGCTGAAGCTGCCAGCTCTGGCCTTCCGAGACTTCTGCTGACCGCTGCAGTGGCCGCTGGCAAAGACACAATCGATACAGCCTATGACATCCCTGCTCTCTCCAGGTGAGACTGGCGAGGACAACGTACGTCGTGTGAAAGCAACATGTGTGTGTGTGTGTGTGTGTGTGTGTGTGTGTGTGTGTGTGTGTGTGTGTGTGTTGTGTGTGTGTGTGTGTGTGTGTGTGTGTGTGTGTGTGTGTGTGTGTGTGTACTTGCATATGACAACACTGAAATGGCGATCAATCTTGGCAAGAGTTTGGAAGAAACGTCTAATGCAATGCAAAGTATTCTGAAACCTTATGTTTATTCAGCTACCGGTGATTACATTTTTTTTATACCTTTTTGTGGGAGTGCGTTTTCCTTCTTCTTTTTTAATTTTTAAATTTTTTTTTTAATTCATCGGTAGGAATCACACATGAACCATGAAGGCTTATCGGCTCTTACTTTTCATTAAATTTCGATTCATTGTCGATTTTGGATTTTGTTCGTCTTCGAGTTCTTCTTGTTCTTCTTGTTCTCCATGTTCTTGTTCGTCTTCTTCTTGTTCTTATTCTTCCGTGAATCCTTCATGGAAAGACTGTTTATGTTTATCTTTCTTTCAGGGAACTGGACTTCATCAACTTGATGTCCTATGATCTACACGGCTCGTGGGAGACCGTCACTGGCCACAACAGCCCTCTGTATGGCCGTAGCTCTGAGACTGGCGATGATAGCTACCTCAATGTGGTGGGTTTGTTTGTTTGTTTGTCTGTCTGTCTGTCTGTCTGTCTGTTCGTCTATCTGTCTCTGTATCGCTATGTGGGTATTTTTGTCCGAGCTTGTATACACACACACACACACACACACACACACACACACACACACACACACAAGTATGTGTGGGCGCGCGCGCGTGTGCGTGCATGCGTGTTTCTTTTTTCTTTTTTAAACTTGTTTCACAATGAGTGATATTAGGCGAGGTGAAAAAACAACAATAAAAAAAAATCCAAACCAAAAAACAAAGCGAAACAAAACAAAACAAAACAAAATAACAAACAAAAAACCCCAACAACATGCGTTGTGTGTGTGTGTGTGTGTGTGTGTGTGTGTGTGTGTGTGTGTGTGTGTGAATAGAATAGAATAAATTTTATTGTCCTGAAACCTTAAGGTTTATAAGACAGAAGTGCAATGGTATATAAATGTGTGTGTGTGTGTGTGTGTGTGTGTGTGTGTGTGTGTGTGTGTGTGCGCGCGCGCGCGCGTGCGCGCACGCGTGCGTGCATTCGAGTGTACAGGACTTCGCAGCCCAGTACTGGGTGCAGAAGGGGGTGGATCCTGGCAAGCTCAACGTGGGCATGCCGCTGTACGGTCGCTCCTTCACCCTCAACTCTGCCTCCAACTCCGGTATTGGTGCCCCGGCCTCACGACCCGGGGAGGCCGGGCACTACACCAGAGAGGCCGGTTACATGTCTTACTATGAGGTGAGGTGACTTCTTTCTGCCCCCTCCCTCTCCACAATAACCCCCTCTCTTCTATTCTGCCACCTGCACAATACCCCCCCTCCCCCCCCCCCCCGCCTCCATTCTGATTTACACCCCCTCCACAATAACCCTCCTCCTTTTATTCTGCCACCTCCACAATAACCCCATCTCCCTTCTATTCTGCTCCCCCTCCACAATAACCCCCTTCCCCTTCTACTCTGCCATCTCCACAATGACACCCCTCCCCCTTCTGTTCTGCCTACCTCTACAATAATAGCCCCACCCCCTTCCTATTCTGCCCACCCCCACCCCCTCCACAATACCGCCAGTCTATTTTGCACCCTCTACATTACCTCCTCCCCTTCTATTCTACCACTTCCACAATAACCCCCCTCCCCTTTTAGTTTGCCCCCCCCCCCGCCCCCCCCCCCCCCCCCCCACACACACACTATTCTGCCCCATCCATAA
>NC_134876.1:28706251-28713751 GCF_041734735.1 Babylonia areolata
CCACCCATTTTTTGGTATTTTATTCCTGCGTACAGTTTTATTTGTTTTTCCTATCGAAGTGGATTTTTCTACATAATTTTGCCAGGAACAACCCTTTTGTTGCCGTGGGTTCTTTTACGTGTGCTAAGTGCATGCTGCACACGGGACCTCGGTTTATCGTCTCATCCGAATGACTAGCGTCCAGACCACCACTCAAGGTCTAGTGGAGGGGGAGAAAATAATTATCGGCGGCTAAGCCGTGATTCGAACCAGCACGCTCAGATTCTCTCGCTTCCTAGGCGGATGCGTTACCTCTAGGCCATCACTCTAGCTGCCACCGTCCGCCGCTAATAATCAACACGGGGTGGGATTGGGGGTAGGGGAAGGGGTGGGGGTGAGGGATGGGAATGCAACCAGACACAGAATATGTGACCAGTTTTTATTCGAAACGCAGTTTGATTTGGCTATCGTATGTTATGCGATACGCAATTTTGGATTGGCTGTGACATGAGCTTGTCAGGTGAAAAAACATAGAATGCGATTGATCGCCATGGTGCATCAGATCCACCTTAGTGGTGACACAGTGATTTTCGGTTGGTAGTCCTGGCAATACATCTTGTGGCATAACTGTTGTAAGAGAGAGCCGTGTATATCTTTATATATATATATATATATATATATATATATATATATATATATATATATTATAGTGGATCGTCCCCCTTTCCAGTGAATGACGACAGTGATGACGACGATCATGATGAGTTGTGTGGTAGTATAAATGTTGTCATTGTTGTTCAGTTGCTCTACCTTTTTTTTAATTTTAATTATTATTAAAAAGATAATTTTACCCAACCTATTTTTTTTCTTTATAAAGAAAAAAAAAATCATCTGCCCAACCTTTTCCTCAGCCACCACCAAGCGTCCACACACCATCCAGCAGACCACCGAGTTCACCTGCGGGGACCAGGACGGCTTCTACGCCAACCCCAAGTCCTGCCTGGGCTACTTCATCTGCGTCTCGCGCATCTCCTACGCCGTGAACTGCGCCGACGGTCTGGTCTTCAACGCCAACACCGGTTTCTGCGACTGGCCCCAGCACTATGACTGTACCATCGGGGACGCCCCTGTCGTCAGCACTTCCGCTCCCGTCACGCAAGCGCCGACCTCTCAGTTTCATCAGACTGTAACCATGGGTCCTGTCGTCACCACCCAGCCACCCAAAGTTACTGACGGTGTGTAGACACAAGCAGAAGATCAAATACGCACGTTAAAGATCCTGTAATCCATATCAGCGTTCGGTGGGTTATTATGAAACAAAAAAGAACATACCCAAGCATGCACACCCCCGAAAACAGAGTGTGGCTGCCTACATGGCTGGGGTAAAAAAAACAACCAAAAAAACCAAAAAAAACCCCAAAAAACGGTCATACAAGTAAAAGTCCAATCGTGTACATACGAGTGAACGTGGGAGTTGCAGCCCACGAACGAAGAAGAACTAAGGGTGTGTTTTGAGAAGAGAGAGAGAGAGTTAAAAAAAAACAACAACCCAACTCTTCGGCCTTATTTTTTCTTTTCATCGTTTAAACCAAAACAAAAGATATAGAAAAAAACACACAAAAACAAACAAACAATAAAAAACCACCAAAAATGATTTGTAAATCATTATGTCAAACATCCTCTGCCGGCATCATTGCAGGCAGAGAGCAAGCCGTCGACAAAGCATTAACAGTGGTAGCGCAAAGGAATGTCAGTATCAGATCATGCATAGTCTGCGAATAGATAATCAATTTGTGTGTTTTTAGACTGTATCTAACTGTCAGAATCGCTTATCATGTGTGTGTGTGTGATTGTCTGTATGTGATTGTGTGTGTGTGTGTGTGTGTGTGTGTGTGTGTGTGTGTGTGTGTGTGTGTGTGTGCATGCGCGCGTGTGTGTGTGTGTTTGTTTGTTTGTGCTTGCATGCACGCCAGTGTTTGATAGCGTGTATCTCAGTGAAATGCTTTCAAGGATCAATCTTAATCCTCCAATTGCTCCAACCAAAGCAAAAAAAAAAAAAAAAAAAAAAAAAAAAGTACGCGTTTGGAAACATGAAGTGCTTCATAAAATGGTGACTTTTTCCGGTTGCAGTTCCGTCCACCCAACGGCCAGTTCTGTCCACCCAACAGCCAGTTGTGTCCACCCAACAGCCAGTTGTGTCCACCCAACGGCCAGTTGTGTCCACCCAACGGCCAGTTGTGTCCACCCAACAGCCAGTTCTGTCCACCCAACAGCCAGTGGTACCGTCAACTCAACAACCAGTGGTAACGTCCACCCTTCTCCACATAGTGACCTCCTCCGCCAGGCCCACCGCCCCTCCTAAATACACTCCTTCCCCAGGTAAGACTTACCCCCAAGGCAATTCAACTGTATGCATTAGTATATATCTTATATTTTTTTATTGATTATTTTCCCAGGCTTTTAGCATTTGTTTCGCTATGCTTTCCTTTTTGTTCTTAAAAAACAACAACAACTTTTTACTGTAAAGAAAGCTTATTTGCGATTTCTGCTTTATGGTGGTGGAGGTTGTGTTTGTTTTAACCCGGTGAACAAAATTTCGTTCTTTTGCTTTGGGTATCGTAATTTTTTCCCATGATCAACAAGATTTTGTTCACTTCTGATGCAAAAAGACTTGTAAGAAAGACCAATTTCGAAGATGATGAATACACGAATGAAAATAAATATATAGAAAAACAACAACAACAACAACACAGATTATAATGAGTGAACAAAATTTAAAAGAAAATCATATAAGTAAATGAATTAATGAATAAGTGGTCGAACAAATTAACTGAGGAACCAACTAAAACAAAAACAACAACAACACCAAAAAACATCCAATACAAAATAAGCGGACACGTCGAAACCACATTCCCCAACTTCCTTCTTCCTCACTCTCACTTCACCTGCTTGAACGTCTCTCTCCCCCCCTCCCCCCACACACCCACTCTCCCCCACTCCTCAGATCACGACGCGCACGACTACTGCAAGGGCCAAACGGACGGCATCCACAGCTTCCCGGGCGACTGCAGTTCCTTCTTGGAGTGCTCCAACGGCTACACCTACCTCTTCCACTGCGCCCCGGGTAGCGTCTACAACCCCGCAATCAGCAACTGCGACTCCCCGCACAACGTCCCCGCTTGCCAGCACTCCGGAGGAGACCTTAACGTCCCTCCGGGTGTCATCACAGCGGACCCGCCCCACACCCCTTCTGTAACCCAAGGTATTCAGTGGGCCAGCTGTATGTATTCTTTTGGAAGGTTTCAGAGAACTGTTAAACATGCTAATGCTAGTGAAACAAGAGAGGCAAGGCCTTCAAGACTCACTTGTGATACATTTAAAAAAAAAATCTAATCGTTAAAATGTGTTCTGTATTTGTTATTATAAAGCTTCACGTTAAAAAAAAAAGTCCTAACCAAATTCGAATTAAGTCCCCTAGCATTAATTACAGAGTACTTTCCTTTTTTTTCTATCTGCACCAAAACGTTTGCAAAATAAATAAAACTTCCATGCTTAGCAAAAGAAGTTCCTGTTTGAACAAAAAATGATATAATAATGACTGCTCTTGTTGTTGGGTCAGAATATCAGATCAAAGTGCCAAGTTTAGAGAATACAAAAAATATAACAGTAAATGCAGTTTGCATATAATTAGGCTTCATTATTTATTTTTTTGTGCCCATCCCAGAGGTGCAATATTGTTTTAAACAAGATGACTGGAAAGAACTGAATTTTTCCTATTTTTATGCCTAATTTGATGTCAACTGACAAAGTATTTGCAGAGAAAATGTCAATGTTAAAGTTTACCACGGACACACACACACACACACACACACACACAACCGAACACCGGGTTAAAACATAGACTCACTTTGTTTACACAAGTGAGTAAATAAAATTGACGGGTTTATAGAAACTGAGAACTTTTTTAATTTTGAGAAGCCAGCTGATACAGCATTTGGTGAAGCTGTGAACTCTATCCTTTTCATAAAGGGAAAATTTTGTTCATTTCTTTATATCAAGGAGCAGGGTGTATACCTTGTCTTAGCTTAAGGAGCAAATTGTGTACCTTGTCTTATTTTGAGTTGCGTACTTTGTCTTATCTAAGGGAGCGAATCATATACTTCGTCTTTTTTTTGTTAGAAGCGACTGTGTACCTTGTCTTATTTAAAGAAGCTTATTGTACACTCTGTCTGATCTTGAAGAGCGAGGCGTGTACATTATTTTGAAAAAGAAGAAGAAAAAAGGTGTGGTTCTCGTCATATTCTAAAGCACAATTTGTGCACTTTGTCTTCTTTAGAGTAGTGAGTTGTGTCCCTTGTCTTGTTTTAAGGAGCAAGTTACTTCACTTATTTTATTCTGAAAAGCAAGTTGTGATTTTTCGTATAGTAAAGCGGCATTTAAAAAGATATTGTCTTATATTTAAAGAACGAGTTGTATACTTAGTGTTATGATAAGGAATGAGTTGTGTACTTTGTCTTACTTCGATGAGCAAGAGTTACTTAACATGTCTGTTGTTCAGTTTTGAATGCTGCTGTGTGACCTCCCTTTAGTTGTCGAAACAACGAGTGTTCAGTTCCGTCTGAAAGACATGTACAAGAGCAAACGTCTTTGTGATGCATCATTGAGATACCAGTTTGTGTTTGGATGTTTCATCCACTGTTCTTCCTGTGCCCAGATTCCACATGAAAAGCATATAATGGTGTGGGATTTTTTTTCTTTCTCTCTCTTTTTTTGTGTGTTTGTTATGAGGAATTAACTTGCTTGGTTTGCTTCTCTGTCGTTTGTTTTTTCTCCTACGCGTTGTGCAAGACGCGCCAACCAGCGTTAGCTTGAAATTTGTGAGCATTGTCTTATTTCAAGGAGCAACAGTCACGTCATATATACCCTGTGCAAGTTCTGATTGTCTGGAAGTTGATATATATATATATATTTTTTTTGTTGTTGCAATTTTTATTGTTTTTTCTACACCATTATCCCAATATTCTTATCTTTCTCTAATCCATTTCTATTCAAATGTACCTAAGGTTTTATCTGTATTTAGTAATAGTTTTAGAGCTTCATTAGATATTCTATATCAGTTGTTCAATGAGAACACATTATCCACAGACAGAGACGTGATGTTCATTGTTATTTAAATTGCCATTTATATCCTCATCTTGTAATTAGTGTTTCGACACATGAAAAGCATCGGCCAGGAGAAAGTTTTTCAGGTTGTATGTGTATCCAATTGCCTGTATGCCATGCTTTGATTATCTCTGTGGTGCTTTGTGGTATGTTGTTTTTGCTCTCTAGAATGTGTGCTTGTGTGTATGTAAAATAAGGATTACGGGGAAGACAATGTGTGTGTGTGTGTGTGTGTGTGTGTGTGTGTGTGTGTGTGTGTGTGTGCACGGTGCACCTTCGTGTGCACTAGTGAGTACTTGCTCGTCTGTGTGTGTATGGTAGAGTTGGGGATTTAAAAGTTTCTTTATGATGTTAGCTGCAGTGTCAACTCAGTTTACTCACAAATTTCACTGCTGTTAGTGTTGTATTTGTTTCACAGAATGCGATATTTTCTTTCGCATTTGAATGTGTCCTCTCAAACCATGGGTTTACATAGTAATGAAGAAGAGGTATACCTTTTTACCCACTTGTTTAATTATAGATAGAATATTTGAGTGAGGCGTGAAAAAGTTTGTGTTTGTTTTAACTGCGTTTAAAGCAGACGATGATGATGATGACGAGCGATGATGCTGATGATAATAATGATAATGATAATGATGATAATAATTACAACAACAGCAACAACAACAACAATAATGATAATAATAACTATGATGATGAAAATAATAATAATCATCACCATCATCATACCAATAACAACAACAATGATATTAATAATGAAGCATTACTGTAACGTCTTCTGCAGTAAAGCCTTTCATTGGATAGGAATGGAATGGATATGGATTTCGTTGGGATTGGACTGTATCTTCATCTAAGGGGAATGCCACCTTGTTGCTGCAGATATCAACAACTTCTGTCACGGACACGCGGACGGGATTTTCGCGGACCCCACGAGCTGCGTCCACTTCATCGAATGCTCCAACGGCCATACGTTCCGCGAGAGGTGTGGTCCGGGCACTGCCTGGCATCAGGACATCTCCACATGTGACCTCCTGGCCAACGTACCCGGCTGCCACTCGTAGCTGCTCTACCCACCTAACCCCCTTTACCAACCTCCCCCAACATTGATAGCCGATCCGCTACTCTGCTGGTTCTCTGTTAGAGTTGCCTCCCACATCTCGCGCCAACGTTCCCGGATGTCCCGATCCCTTTAGTTTCCCTCATTACACTGCCATTGCAATAAAGTGATAATTAACTTTGATAGGCTTGTTTTTGTTGTTTTTTTTGTTTTTGTTTTTGTTTGCACCCCCCCCCCCCCCCCCCGTCTCCCCCCCCCCCCGGCTCCACCATCCTATCTTTGTTTGAAATGCTTTCCCTCTTTGTCTGCAGACGTATTTCGTAATATTTTCATATCGCAGTGTTTCTCTGTGACTTGAAACGGTGGCAATAAACTCACTGTCATAGTCGAAAAAAGGTTGTTCGACCGTAAGCATCGACAGATATCGACGCTGCCCTTTAAAGGTTGATTTTAATGTCGACTGCCATTTACAATTACCGCAGTTCTACTGCGATAGCCTGTGTATCCTTTACACACGCTTTCGGATGTGACTGTTTCTTTAAAGTTCGTATCGAATTCCTCTTCCGTGTCCTACATATTCGGGACATTAGGCTATCTATATTACACTGCTATACACACCACCAACCCCAACCCTTAAAAAAATCACAAAAAAATGAGTAAAATATGTGATATAATTCAGGAACGTATTTTACCGGCAATGTTTGTGCATATATGTGAAATTTTATTACCATTAGTAGATTTTGTAACCCATTTTCAGTGGATTTCGACTCTTATTTTAGTATCCTAAATTCAGGAAATTACCGGAAGTTTTTGTGCATGTATGAAACGATGCTACCACCCATGTTGTTATCCATTTTTAGTGATTTCAACGCTTTTTTTTTTACGTTATTATGAAATGTATTACCATTAACAGATGTTGTAATCCATTTTCAATGGTTTTTCACTCCGGTAAGATAGTTCCTGAACAGTAGGATAGCTCCTCTGGTGGCAGGGTTGGACCAGTCCTAGTCACACTGAGATATTATGTCTAGTGTTTGTAGGGTAGCTGCTGTAGTGGCAGTGAGGTAGCATCTGTAGTGGCACTAGGGTAGAAGCTCTAGTGGCATTGGGGTAGCATCTTTCGTGCCAGTGTGGTTGCAGGTTTAGTGGCAGTGGTGTACCAAATCTAGCGGCAGTGGGGAAGCAGCACTATTGGCAGTGGGTTAGCAAGTCTAGTGCCAATGGGGTAGTAGTACTAGTGGCAGTGGGGTAAAGCTATAGTGGCAGTGGGGCAGGAGATCATGTGGCAGTGGGATAGCAGT
>NC_134876.1:28718751-28723751 GCF_041734735.1 Babylonia areolata
CGACCATTCTGCCGCACCCCCACCCCCACCCATCCCCATCCCCCTTTACCACTTTGTACATGCCCGTGGCCGGATCCTGCCAGGAGGTGTGTGTTCAGTAAGCATAAATGGGAAGACGGGGACCACATGGTCGGGGATCATCTACTTCACGGATGCTTCCTTCGGAGGGTTGCTCAAATTTCCGAACTAACACTGCAGGTACCTGTATCTCTCGGGCCTTGTTGATGCCGGGGTATAATCATTATCACAGAAAGCGTAGAGAACAACGTTGTCACGTGGTCGCAGACCTAAAATGTGTCTCCATAGCAGCACCGCCGTCATATCATCCTCATTCACCAGCAATACTGAAAACAAAATGTCCCATATGTTATTTATTTGTTTTTCATTTGAGCCCATAGTACATTTACCTTTGTGTAGGGGTCGGCCATGAGATGAAACATTCCACAGTGATATGACTGATGGGGTTTGAACTTGCGTCCTCCCAGTCATCAGTCTGTACGGTAACCACGACACTACGGCGTCGGTAAGGAAAGTATTGTTTTAAAACCGAGTCAGTGCTTCTGAGGTTCATCAGGCTCCTTTCCATCCTTCGGAAGGACGTGTAATTCTTTTTCACTTCCTCCGATTTGGGTCCGTTTAGCTGTACTATCGTTCGTGGTGGTCAGCCTGAAACCACCGTTATGTTTCTGGACACAGTCCTTCCGCTCCAATCTGCACACCAAAATGTCCGGAACTTCTTGCTATGTCTATTTCCTGGCACATCGTGCTTTTTTTTTTTATCTGCTTGTCATGCCCAAACATTAAGCTCCAAGCATGCATCTAAGCAGCAAGATAGTATCGTGTCGGCGCCTTACTGAGTGGGTGTGATGGTCAGCCAGTGAGAGGCATCGTTAGAGGCTGTCGGTAGCATCCATTCAACAGTTCACATATCGAAGCTTCCGCCTCCTGTTTTGTTTCCGGCTACTTCTCCGGGTTGTATGTCTGGGTAAAGAACGTCAAAATCCCGGGTTGCCTGGCCGTCAGAATCCCCTTCTGCCCTGGTGGAGAGTGGGGATCCAAAGCACCGCGTTTGTCAGCAGGATGACGGTAGACATTGCCACAAAAATGCTGATTTCACTGGCATGTGACCATGGGGCTCCGTGTCGGGTAGATGTGGGGCTTATCATCAGCCCTTGTCCCTCCCATTACACCCACAATGCATCAAACGTATGTTCATTGCCGGGGATCTGGCAAGTATGCGACAGGCCATATCAACCACACACGTGTACCACCCATAAGTCAGTCACATCTCCTACGAGTCGCACACAGTCGCTGGGAAGGAAAGGCATTCTACTGACACATGTCGCTCCGTGGAGGTACTGCACTGAGGGAGAATGAGTTACAATGTCGCTTTTCCTTTTACAGCACTGTAACTGGTTCAGCTGAAAGTGAGAGGAGACAAGCACATAAGCGCTACACTAACACATAAGACGCTTCACATCAGTTTGTCTTAACATCCATCTGACAATCCGCACACCATTCAATCCATTTCGGAAACCCTTTCATCCACCGACCCTAATCGATCAGCTCACACGACATATAACAAAATGACGTCATTAAGTCAAAGATCGAAAAGAATGGGCACGGATTCTCATAACCATAAATGAATATTACAACAGATTTCCCGACACACGTCATCATCTTGCAAACAGTCTAACACAGAGCAATATGGGACAACATCAGTGCATGGGAGGTGTGAGGAAATGGACAGGTGACAAACAGAAAAGCGCCCTTGACCATGGGACCTGAAACGACTTTTGGAGCCACTCGGATTGCACCTGACTAGCTCACATCATATCTGAGTGAACAGAAGCAGTCAGTTGTGGTGGATGGTATTGTATGAGCATCACGCCTCCTTGAAAATGGGTTTATCGGGAGTTCAGTTTGGGGTCGTGTTGCGGTATAGAATGTCACATCAGTATAGATGCTCATCTGGTACTAGGGTGACTTCCGTACCCACAGGTCACATGTTCATGTCCACTGTGGAACAAATTGTCGCATTATGTGATTGTATGGTTCTGGGTCGGGTCTGACTGGTCGCCATTCTGTGACATGGGTGCACAATGTGGACTGCGGAACCAAGATGATGTAGCCATAAACTTGATATGTGTGAAGCTGGCCACAGGTCAGCACACAAAGTCCACTGACTCACTCGCTGTCTCCGGCACCGTCTGAGATCAATCATGTATGGTCATAACATCGGATTCAGAATGATGTGCTCCAGTGAGGACAAGACCAGGGAAAGATGAACTGAAGAATGAACTGAAGAAAGGAGGCTTCCCAGACCCACAATTTCAGGCAACAAAACAAATAGTTCACTCACAGCATCAGAAAGAACGTGCTTCAGTATTCTGACAAAAGGAAGGATCTAAGTGTGTCCAGTTTATCATTACCCAAAATCCCACCCCTACCCCTTTCCAATATGGAGAAAGCTGGTACCACCAAGGTCTACACCTTATTGTCATCGACGGTGCTTATTTCGAGGATGGTAGTGATACGCTCCGATGTGGTGGTGATGATGGTTCTGGTCCGGAAAAAGAAGGCAAGTCTAATTTTTGATATATGTGACTCACTTGTATCATGATGTTGAAATAATGACAACCTTCTCAACTGACGATGACTACGACGACGACGATAATAGTGATCATGAAGATGATGAGGATGGTGATGGGGATGACGATGGTAATGATGCTACTGTTATAAACTGCTTTCGAACTAAGCTGGTGGGCCAATGCCTTTGCTATTTTCGCCAAGAAAAAAACAACACATTCCTTGTGAAATCGTTCAGTGTTGTCACCAATAACTATATACTGACTGTCTCAACAAACTACAGAGCGGAAAAAGTAGCAAGTCTTACTGGAGCAGATCAACAACTGTTAGGGCTAAAATGAAGTTAAAGCCATCATCAAGGCACACAAGAAGAAGGCTTGGCAGATCTAACCTTCACAACACAACCAAATGATGTCGTACATCTGTTGGGACGGGTGATTCGATAGACGCGCGTGTAGAACCCTCTGCTAATCTTACCATACAAAATGTTTGCTTTTTTTCGATTTTTTTTACAGCGTGTGACCATCAAATCAGTATATTTGTCTTCCCAGCTCCTTATCGTACACCTAGCTCACAACGCACAACTTTGTGAGTGTACAACAATAAGCCAAATCTAATGCCGAGAAAAAAAAAGAAAACGAAAGGCATCATGTCCTGATTTTGAATGTCATCTGCTGTACACACACACACACACACACACACACACACACACACACACACACAGAGAATACATGTACATGTGTATGTGTGAGAACATGCATATATTCGCGAGGTGGGAAGTGGTTATGTGGGGTTTGGAAACAATTTGCCAGATTGTATCAATGCATTATGGTTGCATGCACTGACGATTTCATCATACGTTATGATGTTATGCAATTTGAACCTGTCTTTGGGGATTCGTGCTAGAACTTCTCTTCCTCCCCTCCCGCTCCTCTCTTCCTCGTCATCATCGTCATCATCATCATCACCCGCCTAGCCATCACCACTGTCATATTCATGATTATCATTATAATTATAACAGATATACAACAGCTACGAAAGAAGCGTCTTCGCAGCAGTCGGGTGGAAGCAATCTTCAGCTGGCTACATTTAACATCATCGATGTTTTCCTAGCGGGAGAAATTTGAATATACCTACATGTTTGATTGTGTGCAGTTCATCAGTTACATCTGAAACTACGATTCATATTCACGTTGTGAAATATTTTCCCAAGATAGGAGCTTATAGCTTATGATTTTTGGATGTTACCAACACATTGTTTTTGTTTTCGTTTTACTTAATGAAACTCTCTCGTGACAGTTACGGAAAGAGGTTATTGTCAATGATGGATGGGTAGAACTGTCGGAATTTCTGCAACCAGTCTTCTTTATTCAGTTGACACAGGAAACATAACAATAGTCCCTGTTGTGCTTTCATAAGAACGGGTGCAGTATTCATGTCCCGAGTGGCCGTATAAGAGATATGATAAAATCTGGTCAACAGCCTGACCTTTTGAAAGGTCTTTCTGGTTGAAAGAGTTGTGTTTCTTTTTTCCCCTTGCCTTGATCTGTTTGCATTTCTTCCCCCTTTTGTTCCAGGGACGTTGGATTCAAGGTTGATCACGCCAAACCAGTCAGATAACTTTTAAACCTGTTGCCTACATACTTTCTCACCATCGATAACAATACGACCAATAGAAACAAGACCTTTCTTAAAAAGAAAAATTTGCATGAATTGCGAAGCACTTTTTTGAAAGAAATTATTTGTCAACAAGATGAATTACAGGGGAGATAAACCTCACCTTTGAAGGGCACTAGTGTTCAAAATCAGTTTATTAAATATTTTCCTGACCTGCCTACTTGGGATCCATTGGTCGAAAAATCAGAAATCTGACGGCTTAAACTATTGTCAACATTGTGATGGTAACATTGGAGATCAGCTGAGAAGAGTTGGTTGCTGAACTAAAATCAACAAAGAGAGTGCGGGCACAAACGTTTGAAGACCAAATCATCTTCAAATGATCCAACAGGCGAAATGAAGAAGGTTCATAAACAAGTCTATTCAAGGCGTTGTAGGACGTTCAAGTACCTGCATTAATTACTGGTGTGAGAGTAATTGGCCTGTAAGTTATTTCAAAAACACCAACATCGACAAGAATTAAACCAGCTGATTGGATTTTATCTTGCCAGGTTTTGATCTGACGTATTTGCTGCTTACTTTTGGTATCTTCGCAGGCTTTAGAAAAAAAATATTATCTTATTATTATTATTTTTTATATACTTTTGTTTGTTTGTTTGTTAAGAGTTTAACTTAGTTATCTCTATTATACTAAACCAGGGCTTGCTATGACAGTCACAATTCTGGAAGCAATGTATATTTGTTCACAGTGCACTGATCAAGCAACATCTCCAATCAACGAATTAATTACCAGT
>NC_134876.1:28726251-28758751 GCF_041734735.1 Babylonia areolata
CAACATCACCTTGCCCAATGTGTGGCAAGAGCCCAGAAGATGAAAATCAGTTTATATTTAACTGCAAAAGATACGATGAATTGTGAAAAAAACTCTACAGCTCCAGCGCAGAGAAAAAATGTTCGGCATACAGATGACAGAAAATGAAGATATGATACTTTCACTTGCAAAATATGTATCTGAGGCAATAAATATAAGAAAAACGTCCATCATCGGTCCAAATACTCATTAATCAATTAAAATTTAGTATGGGTTCCATGAGGAAAAAAAGCACAGACAAAAAGGAAAGGCTACATTTGGATGGTCAATCTCGACATTGTAATTATGTGATGTGTTCGTATTGATATGATGGGTTTTGATGTTAAGGCATAAATGATTATTTCAGGATTTACATGTACCTCAGTATGTGTTTGTATTGATATGATGTGTGTTGATGTTACATGTGTAAATATTTATTACATGATTTATCTGTACTTTCTTTTCTGTGTCCTGTCGAAACTTTGGAGACGAACAACTGAAAAAAGACACATTACCCCCCTGTCACATGTACTTTAAAGCTAATGACAAAGTGCCGAAGTGTCGCAAATCTCTTATTAGTTTAATTTCTGTTCTATTTTATCTAATTTGTACCATTTGGTTCTGATTAGTACCTACTATGTCACCAGATAGCTTTTCAGCTAATGACATTAAATATTTCAGTTTTCAGTGTTCTCTCTCTCTCTCTCACTATCTCTCTCTCTCTCTCTGGCGCACACACACACACACACACACACACACACACACACACACACACACACTTACACACACATACACACACAAACACACACACACACACACACACACACACACACACACACACACACACACACACACACACACACACACACATGACCACACAATAATAACTCATTGTCTCACACAGCCCCGTGTTTCCAATCGTTAAAGTGACTGGGTAGGGTGATAACTACCGAGCTAGGTCTACCGTATGCCACACATGAGGAAACGTTCTTCAGCACATTGATCACCGCAGCTTCTGAAGGTAACTACAACACTAACGAACACCGGAAAAGCGGAGGAACTTTCCAACAGAATAAGTGTCTTACTGACTGGACAATGTTAGTGAGTGGCCGCTATTAAATGTAATCAAAGGCCTCTCTCTCTCTCTCTCCTTTTCTTTTTTTTCTCAGTTATTATTCTTGCCCAGAGGGCCGGATGTAAACGAGTACTTTGAGCTTACTATTTTACCCTCGTAAAATAAAATTTCGTTCGTTCGTTCGTTCGTTCTCTCTCTCGCACACAGATAGACGCAGCCACACAGAGACACACACATGCTTTGAAAAGGGAAATATTGTCTAAAAATTTAAGTCAAAACGTATTCCATGTGAACATTTGAAAATTTGCGAGAAGGTTTCTTTTTTCTTTTTTTTTCTTCTGAAATGAAATATTCCATGATAAACTCCTCTCTCTCTCTCTCTCTCTCTCTCTCTCTCTCTCTCTCTGTGTCTTCAGATTCATTAATTATTATATAAACCAATGAATATGACCGTGGATGGTCCACATGTTTGCTCTTTTGTTGTTCTTTTTCCCTACCCTTTTCTTGCGTACAGTTGTTGCGGTGTGTGTTTCGTGGTATTTGCTTAATTAGTTTTTTTGTAATCCCCCCCCCCCCTCGTCAAAATGGCTGTAAATGCTTTTGACAATAAATCATCAATCAATCAATCAATCAATCAATCAATCAATCAATCAATCTCTCTGTCTTCATCACTCTTTCTCGTTTATTTCAGCGTAGAGACAAAAACTATCTTCAAAATGTCGGCGAACTCGGTTAGTATTAACGTAACTTCAAGCGACGCGTATGACAGAGATGACTGTATCACCCTTGGTTGGAACGCTACCATCCCTTGGGACAACCCCCACAACCTGATCAGTGTGGAAACGGAAATCATGATCGATAAGATCAAGTCTGGCGTCCTCATTCCCATCCTGTACCTCATTGGAGCCCCCGCCAACATCATCAGCATGGTGGTTTTCTTCAAGCAAGGCCTCAAAGAGAGGATTAACGTGTGTCTCTTTTCTTTGTCGCTCGTTGACGTCGTATACCAAACTATCGTCTTAATACTCAACGGTGAACGTATCCACAGCCTGATCACAAACGGAGAGAAATTTGGGGCTGTGTACATGTACATGATCAACAATAACGTGATAGGGCTTTATGGCTTTTGGTACGGGTCCACCTTCATATCAGCTGTCATCTCCACAGAGCGATGTGTGTGCGTGCTGTTTCCTTTGCGGGCTCAGAGGTGTATTCCCACAAAGGTTCTAGCTGCCATGATCGCCATCATCGTGTTTGTGATAGGATTCCTGCGTTTCGCTGTCACAGCCAAGTACCGTGCAGCTTGTTTCTATGAGGAGCGCACAGGGAGGAGATCGTGGCAACTGTCTGCCAGTGAATATTACTTCAAGAATATGGAAATGTTGAACATTCTGGACGGGATAGTCTATGGAATTTGCATATCAGTGGGTTGTCCTGTGGTTGTTCTTATCACTACCGTTATCACCTCTATTAGACTGCGACAGATCATCCGGTGGCGCAGTCAGGCCTCTTCCCAGATGTCCACCAAGGAAATCGGGGTCACCAAGATGCTTATATGTTTGTCCGTAGAGTTCCTTATTTTGTCCGCGCCTGTGATTGTTCTGCGACTGTTGCCCATGTTTGACCCTCAGCTAACGGCTGGTGGTTTATACGCCAACATGTTCCTGATCTTCATTGGTATTGGTGAACTGTCTTCCTATGCCAGCTCCTGTGTCAACTTCTTCGTGTATTACGTTACTGGCTCCAGATACAGGGAAACCCTGCATACTTTACTTGGCTGGAAACGCAGTTCGGAGCTTACCAACGCCCCATATGAGAAGTGAGAAGTGTAACGAATGATGTCAACCAGGAATCAGGACGAGTGTTTGAACAAGGGAAAATAGCGTGGGTTAATAAAAATCGACTAAAATACCCTTTCCTGGTCAGAGGAAATTAATGGGACAAAGACAATACCACAAGAAATGATTGTCATCACAATTTGGTAAACAAAATGGGACAGGTGAAAACAAAATCAACAAAATCCTCGTTTTCTAGGTACAGCGGAGAGAGGATAAAGACTAGAATATAAATCACATATAACACGACTAAATCCATAACTATATACAAAGTCCACTTAAAAACAACAACAAAAGACATCAGCACGAATGCATAGGTTGATAATGTAACCGCAGTTCTGACGTGAATTCAGTGGGATGAAGCACTGTTGGAAGCAGTGGGTCCAATTTCCACGGTACCGACCACTTTGATCATTCACTTCACAGGCAGGAAGTCATGCCAAATAGGCCATGAACATAATTTAATACGGGAAATTTTGTTAACGACCTTAAAAAAAAGAAGAAAAGAAATAATGTATAACACTCCATAGTCTGATCAGCATCTACACCCTGCATTTACCTGGCAGCAAAATGCCCTAGCCTCTTTCATCTCCACGGTGCCTCTCCTTGGGCATGCGTGATCATTTACCATTACTGAGATTTAGTTTCACGTTTACAACAGGAGACATGTGGAAAATCGGACGAACGAGTTTTCACTTTTATTATTAACATTATTATTATTTTCATTATTATCATCATCATCATTAGTAGTAGTAGTAGTATTTGGAGGAGGAGGAGGATGTGTGTGTGTGTGTGTGTGTGTGTGTGTGTGTGTGCGCGCGCGCGCGCGCGTGTGTGTGTGTGTGTGTGTGTGTGTGTTGTCCTTTATTCTTCCAATCTCTTTTGAATATATAATTTTGAAGTGGTGAAAACAGGAAAACGCCAAGCCAGATCACCTGAAAACGTATCAGAAACACTTCTGTTATTCCAGTGTTTGCTGATGGCTTTCGAGAATCCAAGAATTCCGGCCTGTGTCTTTTAAACAGTGAAATATTGTTTTTAATCATGCACAAAGATCGGGCCGGGACTGCTTTGATATAGGGAGACATGCATTAACCACTGTGTACATTACATTCTGAATGAAACAAGGATTGAAAGGTAATTTTGATAATTCGAATCTGTCTTATCAAAGTGAGTGAGGCGAATTAACTTCAGATTTTTATCGTGCACAAATTGATATGATATTTCTAATACACAACCCTAACATCACATGTACGACAGCCTTGGGCACAAACAACGTGTAAGTCCGTGAAGTGTGTGATTTTGTTTTTTCACTTGGAATGGTTTTGTTCGTTTGTTGTTCGTTAAATGCATTTTACATCGACATTATTATGTTTTTGTTTATTTTTTTCCAGCATTAACACAATTACCAGTTCTGTCATGTTATTTCGTAACAGGTACATCGATATCCCCTTTTCAGGTTCATTGGACATACAGTAAGTAGTACCCCTAGTAGTTGTATCAACATTGCTACGACGTACCTTTTTCATCTTCCTCAAACAGGCTACTCACTGACAAGTATCAACAGAGATAATGACTTACTGCAAGGGTGATTTTTAATGCTTGTAAAAAAAAAAAGTGATTTCACGTTTTTCCTAGTAGCTATGATTATCCATCTCTGATTTACTGTCCAGTAAATTCGATAATACGAGCATGTTAACATTGGAACATGATATTGTGCAACCAAGCTTTTATTTTGGTTCTCTTTTGGCAGTTAAAACCGAATATAAAACTGCTCAGTTCGAGCATTCATTCTTGGATGGTCATTGGACTTGTGACTGACAGACCTCACCATTATTTAATATAATGCAAGAAAACAGCTATATACTTTAACTCATTGTGGTTGGAGAGACAGTCCGCCCAACACCAAGGTTTGTTCGTTTTATTTGGCTATTTTATTTTGTTTATGTTTTCATCTTTACCAGGGCATTTCCCCCTGGGAGTCTGGATGCACTTGGTGGCTGGGTGGTCCACAGCAGTCCGGAGCAGGTTGCGATTGTGGCCGAGATTATTCTCCCCAATTGTCGCTGCTCTGTCTGCTTGTCAGGTGTGCCATCTCAACCTGGCATGGTCCCCCCCCCCGGCCCTCCGCCCCCACCCCCCACCCCCTGATACGTGTCTGTGAAAAAACGCCACAGACTTTTCCGACACGATCTTCAACAACCTTTCTTCTCATGTCCTGAAGCACCAAATCTATGCCTGTGGTACAGTGTCCTTCTCTGTTTAATTATTACTTTAAGTACCCCTGTGCTGGTGGGTTTATGTGTGCTTTTTAGAAAATCGATTTCCTCTGTAGTCTTCTTTCTTTGGGTCTCTGAAAGCAGACTGTCCAATGCACAGCTTTTAATTATGGTGTAGGAATGATTGTCCGATCGCAGAAATCCTGTCTCATACATACACATTTTTTTTCTTTTATTTGTCGGACCATCAAATCTAGTTTCAATACATGTAAAAATGGTTTGGATGTTCGTACTGCCCAGTCGTTGATTACCAAATTGAAGCGTTTTCTTTTTTGTTTCCCGCATTCGATCTCCAAACACAGTTGTATAACGTTTTTTTTCAATTGAAGACGAGTAGATTTTTTGTGATGTGTGTACTCTTATCACCGATGTTACATGTAAGAACACACAAAGCACACACGGCTTCCCGCAATGATAAAAAAAAAAAAATCAATGGAAATGTGATGCGCCGGAGCTGATTTCATGTACACCAATTATGGTGCAATTGTACCCAATAATGGAGCACATGAACCCAACTCCCATTGTCACTAGCAACACATCCACTAATGCAGTGTGTTCCCAACCACTTTTCTTTATGAAACTGTTTTCAACACTCTTTGTTGAGCCGTGTTCATTATCCAAGGTGGAAACTCGTCGGAACAGTCGGAACCAGTCGTTGGTAAAACTCTATTTTCCGTTAACGGTGTGTATTACATTTGATAACGATCAAACTCGATCCCTTGTCTCTCCAAGAGATGTGGCTATGTGTCTCATCCAAATCACGTGGTCATTTCTCTTGGCAGACATGTAGTGTCCTACCGTCAATACTTTCCTTTCTCTCTCTCTCTCTCTCTCTCTCTCTCCCCCCCCCCCCCTTCGATTTTGTCTGCTCCATTCAAGCACTCACGAATCTGTTCATCCACCTGTGTATTTGACGGAAGTGGCAGAGTTGTTAAGTCGCTTATCTGCCAATACTTCTTCTTCTTCTTCTTCTGCGTTCGTGGGCTGCAACTCCCACGTTCACTCGTATGCACACGAGTGGGCTTTTACGTGTATGAACGTTTTTACCCTGCCATGTAGGCAACCATACTCCGTTTTCGGGGGTGTGCATGCTGGGTATGTTCTTGTTTCCATAACCCACCGAACGCTGACATGGATTACGGGATCTTTAACGTGCGTATTTGATCTTCTGCTTGCATATACACACGAAGGGGGTTCAGGCACTAGCAGGTCTGCACATATGTTGACCTGGGAGATCGAAAAAATCTCCACCCTTCATCCACCAGGCGCCGTCACCGTGATTCGAACCCGGGACCCTCAGATTGACAGTCCAACGCTTTAACCACTTGGCTATTGCGCCCGTCATCTGCCAATACAGTGTCCATGAGGATCCAGGGTCGGTTCCCGCTCTCGCCTTTCCTCGGCCAAGTATGATGCAAATCAAACTGGGCGTCTAGTCACTCGGATGACAAAATCAACCGAGGTGCAGTATGGACTTGGCGAACAGAGAAATAACCCATGACAACAAGAGCGTTGTCCTCTGGAAAAATGATGCATGAGAATTCCACTCTGGCAGGTACACAAAATATGTACCCAAGTCTTGACTAGCGAGTTGGGTTATGCCGCTATCGGGCATCTGCTTAGGAGATGTGAAGTAGCGTATATGGATTTGCGCAAACGCAGTGACTCCTCCTTGAGAAGTTAAAACTTGTCTGATTCAGATCAATATGCATCATTCGCTTTATATTTTGCATTGGTCGTCTCCATCTTCCTCTCCCTGTATAAATTATATATATATATATATATATATATATATATATATATATATGTGTGTGTGTGTGTGTGTGTGTGTGTGTTTGTGCGCGCGCGCACGCATGTGTGTGTGTGTGTGTGTGTGTGCGCGCGCGCGTGCACAATACAACCAATGTACATAATAAAAGGATGCATCGCATTCAAATCCAAAGAGATGCTTTCTGATGCGAACGATACTGATAATCATTCTCTACATACATGTGGATTTTTCAGGAAAATGTTCTACCTGGCAGGAAAAGGTAGAAACGATGCCTTTGAAAGTCACTGCAATTGAAGGCAGCGACTCACACGTGCACCGAAAGTCCAAAAGACCACCTCAAACTCAGTGGCATAAAGTGTGCTCCAGTAACATCGCAGGCAACTCTTACACAGGACCATTCGAATCATCTTTGCTGACAAAGATGGCGCTTTGGTGGTTCAGAACGATACCTACATACCGAAAGCTGTAGGTCAATTATACGATCCATGCCAGCACAGTACGGTCTCTAAAGACCCACATGCAGGTAGCATAGAACCCCAATCTATTGTCCATCACTTACATTCCACTGGACGCACTGACAAGACACTAAGGTGGAGGTAAACATGATCAGAAATCATCGTTCCAAATTCACAAAACACTGAATGGGCCGCGGACAGACGTATCGTCTATGGAACTGGAGGTCCTACACAGTCAGCCTTGTCAGAACCGGCTGGAGCTGGAGAGAGAGAGAGAGAGAGAGAGAGAGAGAGAGAGAGAGAGGAGAGAGAGAGATCAGAATGTGACTATACAAGTGTACTTTGGGTAGAGGGATGAGGTGGTGGGATCTGAATAGGCGTGTGTAGGGATGTGTGTAGGGAGTGGGTGGGGGCTATACGTTTGAGTATGTATGTTTTAAAAGATATTGATGTTATTGATATTTGGTAAATAGATTTCTTAATCATTTTGCTTTTTAAAAAAAATTATATTCATATCATTGGGTTTTTTCAACTTTGATCTTCTTTGTGTTGTTCAGTTAACATCAATTCAAAATGCTTGCTAGAATGTCAGTACAACAAAAAGTTAATCTGACAATAAATGTGTTTTTTTTGTCAGTCAAAACCAGCTGACTCCCGACTTCAGGACGTTGTGATCACACTTCCTAGCTACGTGAAGGACGCAACATATACGGTACACATAGTCGGAAAGTGAACTATTGAACTGAAACTTTTCTCCGCTTCTGAAGCCACGCAGGTGGCCTTGAATATCATTTGTTTATACACAAAATGCACCACGTGACGTGCTGCCGGCCATTATTTTGTTTTCTTCTAAATTCCTATCCGCGAGATAACGCACCCAGGCCATCACATAAATTGTAACTGGTATAGAGTAGACGAATTACCACGTCAGTGATAGTCGTGTGGACCATGATCATCGAAACAGCAGTTTCAGTTTCAGTTTCAGTAGCTCAAGGAGGCGTCACTGCGTTCGGACAAATCCATATACGCTACACCACATCTGCCAAGCAGATGCCTGACCAGCAGCATAACCCAACGCGCTTAGTCAGGCCTTGAGAAAAAAGAAGATAAATACATAAAAAAAAGAACTACTACTACTACTACCATCGAAACAGCATGAGAGGCAACTGCTGTCTGGGGTAGTTGAAAATGTCTTGCCCAAGTTACATCCCCACTCTCGTGGTTTTTAGGACAGTCGGAGTTTGTTGGGATTGTTCCCAATGACCGATTAGCCTCAAACGCTGCAGACCTGAGAACCAGAGTCACATCCCTTTACAGAAAGACTAAAGCTGTAAATGAATTCCCGTGGTAGTGTAGAACCATTGATCATACAGCTCCCAAATTGCTGCTGGCCAAACTGTAAGCTTGTTATAGAGACAGATGTATAAACAGGGGTATATGGGCACGCCTAAGATTCCAGTCATCGCCAGCATCGTCAAGGGCTGGTTACAGAACAGAATGCTGACAGGAAGTCCTCGTCCCTTAACTCTCTCCATAAGAACGGCGAAAGAGACGACGTTAACAGCGTTTCACCCCAATTACCATCATCAAAATATTACAAGCGGAAGGCTCTTACACTGAAGAGGTGAATGTTGACAAAGAATACCACAATTCTGACGACGGAAGCTAATGGTTGGGTCATTGAGACACCCACTGGACATCCGAGGGGTCTGTGTAGAGGAGAAGAGAGGACTGGCCGTACTGAGTGAGTTAAACAATTTGACGGCGATTCACTAATGGCATCTTCCTACTGTGGGTCTTCCAGTCGATACATCAAACCATTCAATCATAAAATTCACCATTACCGGTCTTTTCAATTTTTTTTAAATATGTTTGTTTGCCAGTTCGTTTACCCCTCCATTTATTCATGTGAGAAACAGATTAACAATTGTTGTTTTTCTTACGTATTTGTGAGGTTATTATTCTTTTTTTTATTGTATTAATTAGCTATGGTTTATGGCCGACATTTGTCTCTTTAAATGTACTCTAAAGGCTGACTTATCTTGCCACGAGATATTGTGGAACGGCTGTACAGAAAATTTTAGTTTAACACACACACACACACACACACACATATATATATACATATATATACACACTTACAGGAAGAAGAAACCACAACACCACTTTGGTGCTAACTAAATTTTCGCCTTAACTGGCTTGATCACAGTTACAGCCTCAATATATATATATATATATATATATATATATATATATATATATACATGTATGTGTGTGTGTGTGTGTGTGTGTGTGTGTGTGTGTGTGTGTGTGTTTCTGGTAAGGAGGCCCTTAATTATTTCGTATTTTTTCTGACTACTTACAATGTCTCTCCGTTTCTGTCCGCTGTCGTTCTTTTGAACTACCACACGGCACGTAATTACTTTTACCATCACCAAGGACACCTTAAACTTGGAATCTCTGCGATTCCTATTGGATATTAATGTCAAAGTCAGACACGTTTCTCCTTCTTTCTCAAGGACTTCTTCACCTTTCCACGGGTTTGGATCGACAGAAAGAGTAGGCATCAACATCTCTCCTCATTCATCATCCCATGCCACTCAAGGTCATTGGAAGAGATCAATGGCAAAGGGCATGATGAAAACGGAGAGAGTGATTACACATTATTAATTCTGTCTGGACTGGTGTAATTTGTTTTTTTTTTCTGCTTTCCCTTTACTTTCTGTAATGCCCCGGTAAGCTTGATTTCAATATGTTAATCTGATATTCGTCTGGTTTTTATCTGAAACTTAATGAAATAGCTATGTTTCTCAACTAATCAATCTGCATATTTGTCTTCTTATTTTTCAGTCTCTGTTTTATTTAAACTCTTTATTAAAAAAAAATCGATTATGTATTTCAGTTTCTGTAAAAACAGATGTACTGATAGGTACACAAACAAACAGAATCACACACACACACACACAGAAAGAGTGAGAGACAGAGAGAGAGACAGAGACAGAGAGAGAGAGTTATGGAGTAGGGGGAACAGGTTTCGACCGACAGACAAATACAGAGTCACTCAGACACATAAATAGAGAAGCAGGCAACAGAAACAGGGACAGAGAGACATAGGGATAGACTGAGAGAAAGAGAGAGAGGGAGAGAGAGAAAGAGAGACAGAGACAAACAGAGAGTGGTAGAAAGATAGCGTCTCAGAACTTAGAAAAGGGGCATAGGAGCTTATCTCATCGTTCCCTGCTAAAACAGAAGAAAGAAAGAAAAAGAAAGAAAGAAAAGAAAGAACAGAAACCGATACAATGGTTTTCATTTCTTTTATTATAATCATCATTATTAAATATTAGTCAGACTTAGACAGTTGGGCTTGGTGTCTAAGAAACGTACCAAAAAAAGAAAAGAAAAAAAAAGAAAGACGCACAAGTAGAAAGACCAGCACACACAACAAGAACAGTCTGCTGAGTACCCAGGATGGATCAGCGAGTTTCGCAGGCAGTTTGCATAGTCAGCACTCATCCCAGTCCAGGTTTCTTATTTGGGGTGGGGGCTCCCACAAACTGCCACCCATCGTACAGCAAGGGCAAACAATCGTTTATACATTTTACATTTCAATAACGTCATCACATGAGCAGGCAGTCAAATTATTCTACATCCGCTCGCATTCCAGGAAGAAACCGCGCGTGCGACCATCACGGACAAGCACACACACACACACACACACCCATGCTCACGTGCAAATCCGCTCACAAACACACACACACACATACGCGTGAGCGCGCACACACACATACATACACGCATGCTCAAGCGCATACCCGTACCGACACACACACACACACACACATATATATATGCACACCCACGCACGTGCGACAAGAACACGCACGTACGTATAAAAATACATGCACACGCACGCACAAACGCAAACGCACACAGATGGAGCAAAAACACATTTATCTAAGACAGACTTGCTCAGTCACTGTCCACTTGAAAACCACAACATAAAGGCCAATAGAAATACGGAAAGCCATCACAGCAAAACAACTCTAGTAAAGCAAATTTCCTCTTTGGCCGATGCTCAGCACAGCACAGACTGTCAAAACAAATCTTTGAAAATGTTCAAAAAGAATCTTCATTCAACATCAAAAAGAAAAGAAAAGAGATCATGCCATGTTTCTGAAGCGCATCACCAACTTCAATGCTTATTATGACATCAGAACCAATACAGGACGCATCGATATCCGCAGACTTTTTCCTGAGAAGTAAACCTCGTCGAGAGTTGATTTATTATAGGGCCTAAAAAAGTATCATATCCAATGTCTTGCTGTCTTCAGAAGGCAGGCAGATTATCCCCGAAACGACCTTGGTGATCATGACCAACGTTCAAAATGAATCTTGAAGCTGCACGATTAACGAGTGTTGTGTGTGTCCATGGCAAATCTAAGTCGGCTGAATATACATTTCTTTTTTTAATCTTCTTTTGTTTTGTTTTGAAATAACATATGTTTCGTCATTCCTTGTGGAGGGTTGTTTTGTGAAGGACATTAATACTTTTCATTACATATTCAGTAAACATTATCTAGTGTTTCCTGGCCGCTCTAATTTAATCATTGGTATTTAAAGAATCATTGTCAGTTGGCAGGAGACGCACACTAGTCTGACAAAGTGCTGGCTGTCATAAAATTGTCCCTATATACAGTCTGCTTGCTGTCACAAAATTCTCTTCATTAGAACTGTAGGAAAAGGTTGTGAGAAGATTTTGTCATGGTTATCGCACGCGCGCACGCGCACACACACACACATATATATATATCTATACTTGATAGTCAATCTGAATAACAAAAAATAACCGAACGGTTCCTGCAGATTCCATTTAATTATCTTCTTGCTTTTCATGACCACGACGACAGATGAAACCAGGCAGCATTTCGCAAGACAAACACGTGTCAGTCGCTACATTTTTCATTCTTTAAAAAAAAAAAGAAAAAAAAAAAAGTCGGATACAACTGACAGTAGAAAGAGTGGACTGTTTGGGAACAAAAGATTATGAGGCAAGAAATATGACTGGAAGGAAGAGGTGGAACAGAAAAGTAGGACAGACACAAAAAGAGTGGAAAAAAAGGTTTGTAAAGTTTTCTTGCCTTAGGGCTATCTGTGAACGCGTGGAAGAAAAACCAGATGAATTATTTAGTTCTCTCTCTCTCTCTCTCTCTCTGACACTGTCGTCTGTCTGTCTCTCTGACACAGTCTGTCTGTCTCTGTCTCTCTCTGTAAAAGCGCGGAAGAAATCCAAATGGATTACCTCTCTCTCTCTCTCTCAGAAGAAAAACATGGATCATTTCTCTCTGTCTCTGTCTGTCTGACTCTGTCTCTCTCAAAACGCAAAAGAAAAACTTGGAGTCTCCCCTCTCTCTCTCTCTCCTGTGGATGGTCTAGGAGGTGAGACTGGGAGAGAGGGCAGGGGATATCAGTCTGGGAGATGGACGGTCACCAGATTACAAAAAGCATGGACCACATTATATGTGTGGCTGTGAAAAAAGGGACTCGGGGAGACAAAGGAGGAAGAAGAGGGCGTGGAAGTGTGTCAGCCATGACGTGTACGTCGCTTTTTCTTATGTGCTGTGTGGAAGGAATAGAGAAAGAAAGGAGGAAGGAAGGCAGGGAGGGAAAAGGGGTCGTGGTGGGGGTGTGGGTGGGTGGGTTGGGGGGGTGGGGGGGTTCATGGCTGTTTGACATCTCATTTTGCAGTTGCAGTCGCTGATCAGCTTTTCCGGGATGTGTGTAAGTCGTTGTATATGTCCGAATAGTTCATTGTTTCCATCGTAATCACAACAGTTATGTCTGTCAATGATCACCATAAGCTGAGTGGTCTTTCAGCGTTTTCTGTTTGAAAATGAAATGTCATGAAATCGAAAACAATTTCACCCATATGATTCCTCGCATTGTATATTCTTCTTTACTTTCCTAGCTTTCTATGACATACTTGGAGAGCAAACGTAAAAAAAGGAAAAGAAACCCCCCCAAAACAACAGATAATCATATCACGCCTAATCTACACATCGATATACATATATAACAGTGTAACTTTCGTCACCATCACGAAAGTAACAAAAACAACAACAACAACAAAAAACAACAACCAAAAAAGAACAACCCTCAACAACCCTCACACAACTGTCCACCATAACATGCTCACGCTCAGTCTTCAACGCTGATTCGACGTTAACATTGGACGACAATCTGTTTCGAAGTCACACATGGACCAGAACAAGCACGAGGAAAAAACAACAACAAACAAACAAACAAACACAATCTGCTATATGGTGCTCTCGATATCGATGCCGCGATCAACATTTTCATATATCTTCCCGTCGCTGACGCGCGTGCGTCGACCGAAAGTTCTGGAGGGAGACAAGTCACTCTTATCCCCCCGCGACCGTGCCGGATGCGACACCATGTTTCTCTCCCTTGCTGACATGCAGGTGGGAGTGGTGGACCCTGCATACAGCTCCGCACTGCTGGCAGCCGGGGAGGGGAGCGAGGGGGCTCTCGTTCTGCGGGCAACGGGGCGGGGGGAGGCCTGGAACACCCTCTTCCGTAGGATGCCGTCTTTCTGTCGTGTGGCATCGCCCTGGTCGTCGGCTGGTGACTCGGCCCTTGTCTCTCTGATCGCGTTTCCTTCGCGCGCTTCTTGCTTGCTGAAAGAGACAAAGGATCGCCATGGGTAGCTGGGTAGTTTGGTGCTTTTCTCGTTGTGCTGATGTCTGAAGGAATGCTTGAACGTTTGTTGTTGTTGTTGTTGTTGTCTTTCATGAAGTGTGTTGTTGTCTTTCAGGAAGCGTTGGACGGAAGGGAATTGTGTCGAAGTACTAAGGGTATTTTTAAAATAAGATTTGTAAAAAGTCCGCGGATTCATGGAGCGAATTTTTCTTTCTTTTAAATATCACTTTAGACTCGTGTTCTGAAGTGACAGTGAGAGAGAGAGTGTGTGTGTGTGTGTGTGTGTGTGTGTGTGTGTGTGTGTGTGAGAGAGAGTGAGTGAGAGAGAGAGAGAGAGCGCCAAATAATCCATTTTGGATAAAAAAAAGAAGAAAATAATAAATGACTGAACCTACATTATGCATATAAAATATGGTTTTAGTGCAACCCTGGGAAAATGAGACATTCTTTTTTCAAGCCTTGCACTGATATCATACTTCTTAGTAGCAATCTGTACTTAAGCCACGTTATAACATAATCAGACCAGCGAACGGTGTTAATAATCAGTGCACTTAACAATCACAATATAACAGTATTGGAGCAGCGAACAGTGTTGCTAGTCAGTGCACTTAACATTTACATCATAGGTAATCACTCAGTACACCTGTCAGTCACATTATGACAGTGTCAAAGCGGCGAACCGGTTTCATCATGAAATGCGCACGTAACAGTCACAAAATAACAGTGTCAGATTGGAGAAACGTTTCAATAATCATTGTATTTAACAGTCAGAGTACAACAGCAATCAAACCAGCGAACGGTGTTATCAATAAGTGCACATATTTCAAACTGTTCACCAGTTTATTTCTGATTCAAATAGATTTCAACTTAAAACGTACTTGTGAAGAACGGGTACAGCATGATTCTGTTTGTTAAACATGTGTTGGATGTACTAATCATATTACATCCTTGACTGACCAAACGTTCAAAGTTCAATGGATTGGATGTCCTAATCACATTATATCTTTGAATTATTAGTTTACTTATTTTGTATTAATTTGTTTTATTTCCTTACATATTGTGTATGAATAAGTTACTTGATACAATTGATAATATGGTTCATCAGCCGTCATGTTAAAATTGAAGAGCAACGTGTGAGCACAGTATAAGCGTTAAGCTTGTTGATGGTCTTTTTGTTTGCATCGTAATCGTGTGTACTGTTGAACAGCTTAAGATGATTTAAAACAATAAGTGCACTGAACAGTCAGGTTAGCACACAGTGCACTGAATAGTCAGGTTAGCACACAGTGCACTGAACAGTCAGGTTAGAACACAGTGCACTGAACAGTCACGTTAGCACACAGTGCACTGAACAGTCACGTTAGCACACAGTGCACTGAACAATCACGTTAGCACACAGTGCACTGAACAGTCACGTTAGCACACAGTGCACTGAACAGTCAGGTTAGCACACAGTGCACTGAACAGTCAAGTCAGCACACAGTGCACTGAACAGTCACGTTAGAACACAGTGCACTGAACAGTCAGTCAGGTTAGAACACAGTGCACTGAACAGGTTAGAACACAGTGCACTGAACAGTCAGGTTAACACACAGTGCACTGAACAGTCACGTTAGAACATAGTGCATTGAACAGTCAAGTCAGCACACAGTGCACTGAACAGTCACATCAGAACATAGTGCACTGAACAGTCACGTTAGCACAGTGCATTGAACAGTCAAGTCAGCACACAGTGCATTGAACAGTCAGGTTAGCACACAGTGCACTGAACAGTCACGTTAGAACATAGTGCACTGAAGAGTCACGTTAGCACACAGTACATTGAACAGTCACGTTAGCACACAGTGCACTGAACAGTCACGTTAGAACACAGTGCACTGAACAGTCACGTTAGAACACAGTGCACTGAATACTCAGGCTAGAACACAGTGCACTGAACAGTCAAGTTAGAACAGTGCACTGAACAGTCACGTTAGAACACAGTGCACTGAATAGTCAGCTAGAACACAGTGCACTGAACAGTCACGTTAGAACATAGTGCACTGAACAGTCAGCTAGAACACAGTGCACTGAACAGTCAGGCTAGAACACAGTGCACTGAACAGTCACGTTAGCACACAGTAGACTGAACAGTCAGGCTAGAACACAGTGCACTGAACAGTCACGTTAGAACACAGTGCACTGAACAGTCACGTTAGAACACAGTGCACTGAACAATCACGTTAGCACACTGTGCACTGAACAGTCAGGTCAGCACACAGTGCACTGAATAGGTTAACACACAGTGCACTGAACAGTCAGGTTAGCACACAGTGCACTGAATAGTCAGGTTAACACACAGTACACTGAACAGTCAGGTTAGCACCCAGTGCATTGAACAGTCAAGTCAGCAACACAGTGCACTGAATAGTCAGGTTAACACACAGTGCACAGAATAGTCAGGTTAGCACACAGTGCACTGAACAGTCAGGTTAGCACACAGTGCACTGAACAGTCAGGTTAGCACACAGTGCACTGAATAGTCAGGTTAGCACACAGTGCACTGAACAGTCAAGTCAGCAACACAGTGCACTGAATAGTCAAGTCAGCACACAGTGCACTGAATAGTCAGGTTAGCACACAGTGCACTGAACAGTCAAGTCAGCAACACAGTGCACTGAACAGTCAAGTCAGCAACACAGTGCACTGAACAGTCAGGTTAGCACACAGTGCACTGAATAGTCAGGTTAGCACACAGTGCACTGAACAGTCAAGTCAGCAACACAGTGCACTGAATAGTCAGGTTAGCACACAGTGCACTGAATAGTCAGGTTAACACACAGTGCACTGAACAGTCAAGTCAGCAACACAGTGCACTGAATAGTCAGGTTAGCACACAGTGCACTGAATAGTCAGGTTAGCACACAGTGCACTGAATAGTCAGGTTAGCACACAGTGCATTGAACAGTCAGGTTAGCACACAGTACACTGAACAGTCAGGTTAGCACACAGTGCATTGAACAGTCAGGTTAACACACAGTGCACTGAACAGTCACGTTAGCACACAGTGCACTGAACAGTCACGTTAGAACATAGTGCATTGAACAGTCACGTTAACACACAGTGCACTGAACAGTCAGGTTAGCACACAGTGCACTGAACAGTCACGTTAGAACACAGTGCACTGAACAGTCAGGTTAGCACACAGTGCACTGAACAATCACGTTAGAACACAGTGCACTGAACAGTCACGTTAGAACACAGTGCACTGAACAGTCAGGTTAGCACACAGTGCACTGAACAGTCAGGCTAGAACACAGTGCACTGAACAGTCACGTTAACACACAGTGCACTGAACAATCACGTTAGCACACAGTGCACTGAACAGTCAGGTTAGCACACAGTGCACTGAACAGTCAGGTTAGCACACAGTGCACTGAACAGTCACGTTAGAACACAGTGCACTGAACAGTCACGTTAGCACACAGTGCACTGAACAGTCAAGTCAGCAACACAGTGCACTGAACAGTCACGTTAGAACACAGTGCACTGAACAGTCACGTTAGAACACAGTGCACTGAACAGTCAGGTTAGCACACAGTGCACTGAACAATCAGGTTAGCACACAGTGCACTGAACAGTCAGGTCAGCACACAGTGCACTGAATAGTCAGGTCAGCACACAGTGCACTGAACAGTCAGGTTAGCACACAGTACACTGAACAGTCAGGTTAGAACACAGTGCACTGAACAGTCACGTTAGAACACAGTGCACTGAACAGTCAAGTCAGCACACAGTGCACTGAATAGTCAGGTTAGCACACAGTGCACTGAACAGTCAGGTTAGCACACAGTGCATTGAACAGTCACGTTAGAACACAGTGCACTGAACAGTCAAGTCAGCACACAGTGCACTGAATAGTCAGGTTAGCACACAGTGCACTGAATAGTCAGGCTAACACACAGTGCACTGAACAGTCAGGTTAGCACACAGCGCGTGCAGCACCACTTACGCCAACTGCCTTTGCAGCTGATCGATCTTGAGCATGGCGATGTCCAGCTCGTGCCTGGCCTTCCACAGCTGGGTCTCACACAGCGGGTCCCGGCATTTGTGCAGCTTCTGGAAGTCGATGGCCTCCATCACAGACTGCTCGAACGTCAGCGACCTGCCCATGCTCTGACCGACACACACAGCAGGATATATATATATATATATATATATATATATATATATATATATATATTGTTTTGTTTAATGTCCCGTCACACATATCGGTGATTGAAGACATTTTGTTAGAGTATTAATGTATAGATTTTGATTATGATCGTTTAGAAGAGGAGGGGGAGGTGGGGGGAATGAATGGTGAGTTGCAGGAGAAACCGTGTATATTCGTATTTGTATTTTGTATTTCTTTTTATCACAACATATTTCTCTGTGTGAAATTCGGGATGCTCTCCCCAGGGAGAGCGCGTCGCTACACTACAGCGACACCCATTTTTTTGTATTTTTTCCTGCGTGCAGTTTTATTTGTTTTCCATATCGAAGTGGATTTTTCTACAGAATTTTGTTGCCGTGGGTTCTTTTACGTGCGCTAAGTGCATGCTGCACACGGAACCTCGGTTTATCGTCTCATCTGAATGACTAGCGTCCAGATCACCACTCAAGGTCTAGTGGAGGGAGAGAAAAAAACGGCGGCTGAGCCGTGATTCGAACCAGCGCGCTCAGATTCTCTCGCTTCCAAGGCGGACGCGTTACCTCTGGGCCATCACTCCACTCGTGTATGTACCGACACACAGAAAGACGAAGAGACATGGAGTGGCAGGCAGGGAGGGGTGGTGGTGGTGGTGTATATAAACGGACAGGCTGTCACACAGACAGGCAAGAAAGAATGTTTGGCAGTGAAGGTTTTAAAGCACTCAGATTGACATGCAACAATATTTCGCACGAAAGGTCAAGCACTCAGACTGGCATGCAACAAGATATCGCACTAAACGGAACGCAGTCGAACTGACAACCAACACAGTTTTGCACTGAGGACACGCAGACAGACTGACTAGCTAAGCAGATATATTACGCAACACCGGCGGCAGATATGTGTGGATGCTGACAGTGGGTTTGTAAGACTGGATGTTGTTACAAATGTGCACTCACCGAGCAGTGAAATACATGTCTATGTGTTTAACTCTCTCCATACGAACGGCGAAAGAGACGACGTTAACAGCGTTTCACCCCAATTACCATCATCAAAATATTGCAAGCGGAAGGCTCTTATACTGAAGAGGTGAATATTGACAAAGAATACCACAATTCTTACGACGGAAGCTAAAGGTTGGGTCATTAAGACACCCACTGGACATCCGAGGGGTCTGTGTAGAGGAGAAGAGAGGACTGGCCGTACTGAGTGAGTTAAAATGATGAAATCTGCACAGCTGCTCAACAATAATTATACTGGCTGATAACATGGGGACAAACTCTAACCAAGTGTGCAAACGAAGATGATAGTTTATGATTTTACTGTCGGAAAATAGAGTCAATAAAAAAAAGAAGAAAGAAAGAGCTCAAATCATTATGTTTTTTTTTCCATCCTACATATAAAAACACACACGTTCTCTATCTCTGTCTCTAGATCGCTCGTTCGCTCACTTTTTCTTCTCGAACTTATGTTTACCTAAAACTCACGTACCGTTTTTATTTTTATTTTCTAAAAATACTTTTTACATTACATTTGTCAGATGATCGTAAACACACACACACACACACACACACATATATATATATATCGAAACACACAAACACCTCAACACCTAACCCCCCACTTACAAACACCCTCAGCACTTCAAACCCAAGCAACCCTCCACCAACACACACACACACACGCCCTCCACTCACACCACTACACCTCCATTGATCTTAAACACACACACACACACACACACACACACACACACACACACACACACACACAGATCACCCCATCTCACCAGGCTGACGAGCGAACAGCAGCCGCAGCGGTCCCACCTCTTGAGGGACTTGCGGACGAAGCGGAAGTAGGCGTGCTCCAGCATGAGGAGCAGCACACCTAGCATGACGCCGCCCCCCAGCAGGATGAAGGCACTGGTGAAGTTGAGGATGCCCAGGGTGTGGCTGGACGACCCTCGATGCTGGCTCTTCTTGTGGCACGCCCCGGCCAGCCAGAACTTCTGCAGCCTCTCGATCTCGCCTGGGAGAGTTGGGGAGAGGGTGGTGGGTGGTCGTGGGGTGGGGTGTTCCAAGATGAATTGTTTGGAGCGTTACGTTGCCGTTGAAATTAATATGATATTGTGATTGGGTGGGAATATTTTTTTTTTTTAATTTTTTTGGTATTTCATTCTTTTTAATAGGAATATGTGCGGGACGTTTGGAAAATCTAAAAAGAAAGGATAAATTTTCTACTGCTGCTGCTACTGTTTCTTCACCTTCACCTCACCTATCCCGTAGTCTTGTGGACCGTTGGGGCGCCACAGGTGATCTGGCAACCAGCATCCTCCAATCCTCTCGGTTTTCTGACCTCCTGATTGTATCGCTCAACCTCAAGCCCGTCCATTCTGGGATGTTGTCCTCCCATCTCTTCCTCTGTCTGCCTCTCCTTCTCCCTCCTTGCACTGTGCCCTGCAGGAATGTCTTGGCAATCCCTGATGATCTCATGACATGGTCATACCATTTGAGCTTGCGTCTCTTGACCAAGGTCAACAGGTCTTCGTAGGGCACAATGACTTGCCTGATTCTGTTTCGAACTTCTTCGTTTGTGATATGACCTTTGTAGGAGATGCCCAGGAGCCTTCGAAAGCATCTCATCTCAGTGGACTGTATTCTCTTTTCTATTTCAGCTGTTAAGGTCCACGATTCACATGCATACAAGAGTATTGATGTCACCAGGGTACGCATCAGTCTGATCTTTGAGCGAGTGCAATGTTCCGGTCGTTCCAGATGTACCTCAGTTTTGTGAGCGCTGCTGTCGCCTGTGCAATCCTGGAGAGTACTTCGGGTTTGGATCCCTCATCTGTCACAATTGCTCACAGGTATTTAAAGCTGTGGACAGTTTCTAGCTTCTGGCCATCCACTCTTATGTCAGTCCTGATACCATTTTTGTTGTTGGTCATCCGTTTGGTCTTCTCAACACTGATCTGCATGCCATAGGCTCTAGAGGTTTTATCAAGGTGGTCCACTAACTCACTAGCTCCTCTTCTTTTCCTGCTAGGCCATCAATATCGTCGGCGAAACGTAAGTTGGTGACTGCTCTGCCTCCGATGTTGACTGTTCCTTTGTGGTCTTCAAGTGCATCAGTCATGATTCTTTCCAGGAAGATGTTGAAGAGAGTTGGTGAGAGCAAACAGCCTTGCCTCACTCCGACTGTGGTTCTGAACCAGTCCCCTATGTTACTGCTGAAGTAGACTGCGCTGGTGGCTTTGTCGTAGAGGTTCTGTATCACTCGGGTCAGGTTGGCATTGATGTTATACAACCTCATGGTGGCCCATAAAGCTGCATGCCATACTCGGTCAAATGCCTTCTTGAAATCCACGAAGACGTGGTAGAGGTCTTGCTGATGTTGGAGGTACCTCTCGCACAGTATCCTGAGGTACTATTTCTGCTTCTCCTTAAACTGCTGTTGCTAGTGTTGCTGTTGATGCTGCTACTTCTCTTCTTGCACTGTTACTACTACTGCTGCTGCTGCTGCTGCTATTCCACAAAAACGACTACAGCTACGACTAATATGAGGATGATAATAATAATGTCAATATGGCAGTCTTTCAGACAGAGTTTCAAACCCCGATTTATAAATGTTTTTATTTTCGACTTTTTTTTTGTCTCTTGTACTTCCTCCTTTTTACTCCATTTTTTTGTTATTTGTATCGAAAGATATTTTCCTGTGATTCTATTGTAACAATCGTTTCACTGACTTTTATCTCAAAGCAGATAGGTAATGAGATATCCTTTTGGTAATGATATGCATTTTGGTACCTTGTATGCATGATCATCTTGAAATGCAATTTAGCACATTACAGCCTGCTGCCTGTGTTTACACCCAATTGAAGAGTTTAAAACCCATAATAATAACATGGTGTTTATCAACACTGATTTTCGGCGAAATAAAGTTTTTACTTGTAAGTTTAAGTTCACTGGGTAACACAGCATTACTCGTTTTACCTTACACGTCAAAGTCAAGTCAGTTCCAGATTTCACGAAACGGTACCTTTTTTTTATTTTTAAATTGTTTGATAACAAATGATAGTTGAAATTCATAGAATTTATCAGAATGAAATAGATCTCCATATCTTCACAGTTATCGTCCTCATTCATCGTTACCAGCATGCACAAAGTCAACATCCTTCATTCTGTGGACGAAGAACGAGCTCTGATTGCACGGTGACCTCAGTTTGTGTATCATCCACTCCACTGCAAGACTTGTGGGGAGTTCGTGTCAATGTCTTCGGTGTCCGAGGTACGACTTCTGGATGACTTGACACGCACTAACCATAGTTTCTAAAACCAACTTCATTCATTCACCCACTTTGTCTGACTGGGCATTAACACACACATGCGCACACACAGACACAGACACACACACACAAGACAGACACACACACACACATGCACGCTCGCGCGGACGCTCGTTTGCTTTCCCCAAATTCTAAATCATCCAAGTGGCGTGATTTGCACTGCCCGTTTACACATTCAGATAACAAAGACCACTAATGAATAATACACATGTTGTACCTGTACATTTACACAAGCACAGAAAATGAGACAAACAGCGACAGGTGTGGGTGGTATAAGGGGGGAGGAGGAAAAAGATCGAGCAGTACCTTCATCCTGCATACGCAGCAAAACCTCGTTGAACTTTTTCGTCCACCTCGAATTCTTGGGGAAGCCAACTCCGTAACCAGTTTCTGCGTACCGTTTCCCCACTGACTTCAACTTGCAGTCTACGTCACGACCAACTGCATACTCAAGCGTGGTGGCGTCATAGATAAATGCCTGAATCTTCCTGCAACATCAATAAAGAATGAAGTGAACAAAAAGTGTTTCTTCTTCTTCTTATATTAATAACAATAACAAATGATGACGATGATAATAATAATAATAACAGATCATCATTGAATAATAATAATTATTATCATTATTATTATTCTCCCTCTCCTAGACACGATGGTTCTTTTAGAATTTCAGTCCATGAAACTGATTATCTTTTGTGACAAATAGACATTGACATAACACACGAGTTTGGTTTTCACCGGACAAAAAAATTGAAACAATGTAAAACCATTTAATGACATGGATTTACCGAAAAGCAAAAGTATAATTAATTATTGTTTCCTTATGATGCAAAATCATTTAATGAAATGGGTTTACTGTAAAGCAAAAGTGTAAGTAATTATCAAACAATGAGGCCATGAGACCAAATGATTAACAAATAGTAAAGAGTGGCAACTCTCTCCATTCACAAGGTACACAACTTCAAGTCAATGCTGCTTACGCTACCGATTCAGCTAGCACACAGGAAAATAGAAAGTACACTGGATCAAACCCAGACACTTCCTAAAAAAAGGTAGCGCCGGGCTTGTCCTTATACCAATCATTTGACATGTGCACGCAGCAACAATGACATGTGCAAACGCAAGTTAGCTTTTATTCAAGACTAGCATAGTCTCTTTAATCCTGAACAAGTCAAACAGAACACACGGACAGTACATAAAAAACACATGGTTGGCTCGGTGGTTTTTTCGACTTGAAATTAATAAACAATGAAGCTAGAAGATCAAATGATTTGTAATCATTGTTTCCTTAACATGTTTCCTATGACACTGAAGAAATAGAAGTGAATTTTGCAGATCAGTGACTTTAATCTCTGTGAACATTGTCATACATTAAACTGCTATTTTTCAGGTTTAGCATTCACACAGGCACATTATATAAATATATAGTCCAGTCAACAGCATCATCGGTGCCAAATCAAGGCAACACACACAGGCAAAAGATTTATTGGTCGATTAAAAAGAAAGTTTTATAAGACACGTGAAACAGCTCTTGGAATAAAATGCACCAGTACTTGAGCGAAGCCGACAGTCATAAGTGTGGTGTGTGTCAACATTACCTCCTATCGTTTATCTGCAAACTTCAAACAACTAAAGTGTGAAGAAACTCACTCCACATCCTTCATTGTCCAGAGGGGGTATTTGATCAAGTGGTTCTTCAGATCTTTGTAATTATTACCAAATTCAAACTCCAAACAAACCGCCAAAGTTGTAAAACGTCTTTTTTTTTCTCGCGTGAGCAACGGATTTGTTTTCCTTTTTTTTCGCCTATAGATGTGTGAACAAACTCCAAATTTTTAGCAAACACAGCGAGAGAAAAGCTCTCCCTTTCCGTTGACATTTATTGATTTTTGAGCGAGACGACATCCATGCAGGCCTGCTGGGAGCATTTCTTCGTGTTGCTGTCAAAGTCCTCGCGGTTCTGTACGAACTTTCAAACTTAAAGCAAACAGCCAAACTCCAAGCGTGACATGGCTTTCTTTTTGACAGTGTACTGGGGGCATTCGTTCATGTGGTGACCGATGACCTTGTGCTTCTTACAGCAAGCATCAAAACCATATGAGCGAAACCTATTGATCGGTGAGCAGAAGACGCCATGGCCTACTTCACTTTATGGTGGGGACATTTTCTTCTCATGTTTATTGAAGCTTTTAGGCCTATAATACTTAAGAATAAAATATTTTTCGCTGTGGCGACGATTTACCAGAAGACAAGGTGTATTTCTTCAAACAAAAATATTGAAAACCACCAAATTTACACTTGTTAATCATTGGTGGAGGACGTTACAACCTTCGTGATAAATAAATCACCAAATTTACACTTGTTAGTCATTGATGGAGGACGTTACAACCTGCGTGATAAATATCCTGGAATGCTACTTCATGCGGCCATTGCAGGCCTTTGTAGTTCCCCATGCAAGCAAACATCCAGATTGAAAAAAAGTGAAACTTACGTATCACAGAGCGAGACTACGGCTTTCTTTCTTTTCCTTCACGGACCATCAAAGACCCGATGACTCTTCTGGCGAGCATCAAAACGCATAGAAATCTTACTCACTGGTTCTTGAGCGAGTTGACAGCCTCCTTGACCGTGTACTGGGGGTACTTCTTCATGTGGTCGTACAAATCCTTATGGTTCTTGCGGATGTTGCTCTCCGTGGACCCATTGGGCATCGTGGCGTATTTGAAGGGCGGGTGGCGATGGTGGGGGTTCTTCAGCTGTCACATTAATAATAATGATAGTGAAAACAACCACAACAACCACCACCACAACAACAATGATGATGATGATGATGATAATAATAATGAGACACAGTATGCGATTTTTGGGTGCAGAACGGATTGAGTTGTTTAAAAGGCTGCATGAACATAAATGCTTTTAGCTTTGTTTCAAAAGGTGAAAATGAGACATTGTCACGAACAAGGAAAAAAGAGAGCAAGATTCAGAACTGAATACAGCGACAACAACAAACAAACAAACAAACAAAAGACAACAAATGAAGGCTATTCCAACACCTTTCTCTGTTCGGCACTTCGGAACACTAAAGGTTCTGTCATCAGCACCCGAGTGCTGATGTCATTATCGGAGAAAACATTATAACTGAAGTTTAGAAGTTCAAGCGCTGCTGATTCAAAACTTCAAGCATTGCGTGTTTAAAAAGTTCAAGTATCACTTGGTGAAAAGTTCAAATATCACTTGTTTAAAAGTTATAAAAAAAAGATAAGAAGAACAGATCCGCAGTTTCCAGGAATGACATGGAAGCAGACAAGTCCAGCGTTTCACAGCTTGACCAGCACGAAGCCAGTCCAGTGCTGTGAAACACGCACTTCTGGAAACGAGTTTGGCGATGGAGTTCTGAACTTTCTGGGGAGAGAGAAAGGACGAACAGCGATTGTGAAAAAGCAAAGGTGGGGATAAAAAAGAAACATCTACAACAAAAGAAGCAAGACTGACAAAGACAGAGAGACAGAAGTACTCTCTCTCTCTCTCTCCCCCTCTCTCTCTCTCTCTCTCTCTCTCTCTGTGTGTGTGTGTGTGTGTGTGTGTGTGTGTGTGTGTGTGTGTGTGTGAACTCAGGACTCGGGACTCAGAAATGCCACCGACCTGTGTACATATGAATGCACGTGTTGTACACACACACACACACACACACACACACACACACACACACACACACACACACACACACACAAAACATATGAAAATCAAACCTTGAGTTGGATGAACAACAAAATCTAGAAAGAATATACTGATGATATAACAAAACTAAATATCAAATAATCGGTAATTTAGAAACATGTCTTTCATCTAAGACTGAGCGCTTTCTGTTCTCTGTTTTAACACATAAAACATAAACATTGCCACATCTCTTGTCACAATGCTGTTGGCATTTTGAAGCATGTGGGGTAATAAGGGGATTCTTAAATCATGCATATGCTTGGATAAGGATTTCTTTTTTCAGAATATCATATTGTGGACAAATTGTCAGTGTATGAGTTTTGTCTTCGTATCCTCCACAAAATCTACAGTTTTTTCAAGCTATCCCTATAACGCTCATTAACTTTAAGTTTGCTTTCATCAAATCTGAAAAAAATAATGAAAGATTATATGAACTGGGAAATGATAAGATCAAATAAATATTTTTCTGGCTGCAACAATGATTTAGAGGAACGGTATATTTCTTAACGGTTACTACTATATAGTTTGCATGACCAGTCTTGTTTCTAACAGTCCTCAATACGTTGTTTAAATGTTTTAAGGAAAGCTTTATCGTCTCCTACACCACCGCTGAACCAAACTCAAGAAAATCCATAAATATCTAAATATAAATATTATTGTAGACGCCCAATATCTTAAATAAGCATTTTGGCAGCTGGTCATCTTGTTAATTCTCATTATAAACTTGTTTTTGAATTCTCGTCATGGGCATCTGTTGCAGTTTGAACCAGTATCGCAGTGTACTAAACACAGCTATCAATATACAAAGGATACCTACCTTTATCACTCTATTCCATTGCGTTCGGCGTTTTGGGAGTCAAAGAATTCTGATATAACCGGACCACAGCGAATACAGGACTGTACGGAGCTATACTTTCCTTTGAGCATGCGAATGATTTTTGGTGACGTTTCAATTTTTTGACGTACTGCCACACAAACATATCACGATTAGCGAAATCAAAAGCTTTAATGTAATCAATGAATGCGATAATAGTTTGCTTTTTTTCGTGCCATAGAGACCTTTTTGCATCACATTACATAGAGTAAAAATGGGATCAATTGCGGAGTATTTCTTTTTAAAACCAGCTTGCTCTTCTAGAATTCCCCCCCCCCCCCTCGCTTTTCAGCCCAGTCATGTAATCTTTTAATCAAAACTGATGTGGATACTTTGATTAAAATGCTCAGTAATGAAAATTAATACCCACATAATTCTCTGGATTGTCCGCATCACCCTTTTTCAGCAATGGAATTATGACTGAGCGTGTCCAGTCTGAAGGGAAGTAACCACTATCAAAATGTTGTAAAATAATTTGGTCAAAAAGGGAACAATTATATTTTCTGATGCCTTGATAAATTCGCCCCCAACATAATCTAAGCCAATAGCTTTTCCACTTTTCAGTCTATGAGTCGCACTTTTTACTTCATCAAGACTTATTTCAGCATCAAGATCCTGAACTACTGCATCATCTTCATTATCTGCTTGGAATATTACTTCGTCGTTTTCATTTTCTGCCAATTGTTGGACATGGTCAACAACATTGTCCAAGTTGTTCTTCTGACCTAAAATTCTTCCTAGCGTCAAATGAACATCAGGTTGTTTTTCACTTTTACATTAAACTGATTTTATTGAAGACCAAAAGGCCTGGCTGCCATTTCTGTTCTTTAATGAAGAATCGTACATGGAATTCTCACAGTTTTTCTTTATTTTCTTCTAGATGTGAATGGTAACGAGCTCTGTGTTCACCATAAGCGATAACGTGACTTTTCTCCCCGCACTGGGTATAGCGGGAGAGCGCACGTCTAACGACACGCTTGTACTCTTTGCATTCCATGTCAAACCATCTGTTGACACTTGCAGTTCGTCGGCTACCACCAGAATGTATCGTTCTACGCACGCAGTCAGCTGGTTGGAGTAAAATGTTAACAAACTTTGAAAGAGCAACCTCAACCTCAAAGTACTAGGTGGAGAGAGAGAGAGAGAGAGAGAGAGAGACAGAGATGCCCACACATGAAATTATAATACCTACACACACATTCTCACACCAACATCCCATGACCCCCTTACACACACACACCCTTATCACCCACCCACCCAAAATCACTCCAATCCTACAACACCCAAACCACCCCTTCCCCCTCACAGACCCACCCTCCAGTCCTGGATGCCGGACAGGTCGTAGAACTCCTCCTTGGTGATCATGAAGGCGGCCAGGTTGGCGGTGTAGGAGGCCAGGAAGACCAGGGCGAAGAGCGCCCAGATGTTGGCCAGGAAGCGGCTAGCCACGCCCCTCGGCACGTCCGTGGTCACCGCCGCCCCGAACAGCATGGCCCAGATCAGCCAGAAGGAGCGGAACAGCGAGAACTTGTGCACTGCGGAGAGCCAATGGAGCAAATGGAGTGGAGTGATGGCCTTAGACGTAACGCGCGCGCGCGCGCGCGCGCGTGTGTGTGTGTGTGTGTGTGTGTGTGTGTGTGTGTGTGTGTGTGTGTGTGTGTGTGCGTGACTGAAGCCTAGCTGAATGAAACAGGAAACGAATGGTAAGCGCCTGAAGGCGGCTGTCGGTCGGTTCTACACAGGTTGACAGTCTGTTTGCAAACCGATTTGTGCTTCGTCTATGACCGAGGATCGGCGACATATAATGATCCATATCAATCAATTAATCGTGTCGTGAAAATGAAAATAATAAATGAGCAGGAAACCAGACTATCTGGTCATTGGTTGTCCGTCATTTTTTGTATTTCTTTTTATCACAACAGATTTCTCTGTGTGAAAGTCGGGCTGCTCTCCCTAAGGAGAGAGCGTCGCTACACTACAGCGCCACCTATTTTTTGTATTTTTTTCCTGCGTGCAGTTTTATTTGTTTTTCCTATCGAAGTGGATTTTTCTACAGAATTTTGCCAGGAACAACCCTTTTGTTGCCGTGGGTTCTTTTACGTGTGCTAAGTGCCTGCTGCACACGGAACCTCGGTTTATCGTCTCATCCGAATGACTAGCGTCCAGACCACCACTCAAGGTCTAGTGGAGGGGGAGAAAATATCGGCGGCTGAACCGTGATTCGAACCAGCGTGTTCAGAGTCTCTCGCTTCCTAGGCAGACGCGTTACCTCCAGGCCATCACTCCACTCGGTCATTCAGTTCTACCCAGTGATTAATCAATCATCGCAGTAATCTGATATGTGTGAGTTGGTTCATCAGACTTCCAATTATGTCAGCGAATCAAATCCCACCCAGCGGGACAGAGGTAACGGATCAGTAAATAGGCCATACAGTCATTCAGTAATTCAGTTCCATTCCATCAGCTGACTAATCAAGGCTTGTCGAAAAATGTGTCGGTCAATCAATCATTCAGTTCTGTCAGTTTTAATTAAACGATCAGTTGGAGTCGGTCGATCAAACAACTTGGCTCTTCTCAGGTCCAAGCAGGTAAAAGTGTGAGACTGATACAGAGAATAAATGAATGAATGAATGAATAATCAGTGAATCAACGAATTTATTTTTCGTCACGGGTAGTTGTTAGCAAAGATTTTTCATCTCGCACCGGAGAGAAAAAGAAGAGAGAGAGAAAAAAAAGGGAAAGGAAAGAGAAAATAAAAAAGACACAAAAAGAGATTCGTCTGGAAATCAGAAAATCAAAACAGCATAAACTTATATAAATGAATAATATTGCGCTGAGAAACTAAAGAATGAGAGAGACATAATGATGGAGAGAGAGAGAGAGAGAGAGAGAGAGAGAGAGAGAGAGAGAGAGAGAGAGAGAGAGAGAGAGAGAGAGAGAGAGAGAAAACAAGACACTTTCCATACTTTCTACGCACCGCCATTTTCTCGTTCTGATTTTGCCTCCCCCTCACCACGCCCATTCCTGTAACACACCCACCCACCGACCCACCCACCCCCTCCCCCCTCCCCCCTCCCACCACGCTCTATCTCTTCTCCTCTCCTTCCACTGACCACTCAAAGGGGTGTGACCCTGGTCCAGCCCATATGGGCTCAGCCATTCAAAGATGAAGATGGAGGCTCCTGTGGCGTGCACGCTGAACACCAGAATCAACGTCCACGAGCGGTAGTCGTACGGCTCTGCAGAAAACAATACCAACAAGAAGTTCGGGAGTTCAACAGTATCACACCCGAGCGAATGCATGCACTGAAAGGCAAGAAAGTGAGAGAAAGACAGGAAGGTAGGAGTGAAGACAGAAAGAAGGAAGGACGAAAATGAAGAACAGAAGAGACCATGGTAGGAAAAAAAAAGAGTGTGGATGTAACTTGGGCAAGACACTCTCCACTATAATCAAATTGTAGCCCAAATAGTCGGAACAGCAGTTGCCTCCTCTGCTGTTCTGATGGTCATAGTCGGACACGACTGACTATCATATATATATATATATATATATATATATGTGTGTGTGTGTGTGTGTGTGTGTGTGTGTGTGTAGGAAAAAAAGGAAAAACAGACCTGTGTGGTTCAGGTATCAAACCACAATGCAAATCATAGGCGGTGTTGAGACTGAATATTCAGATGATGCTATGTCGGGGTTGTGTGACCTTTATCTGGAACTGTGTTGACAGCGAGTGTTCGTCTTACTTTAGCAAATTTATGATAAAAACAAAACAAAACAAAACGAAAACACTAGATACTGCACGGACTCAGAAACTCAAAGTTTATTTTTGATTGATTTCAATACCACATCCCTTTCCTTCTATCCCTCCCAAAGCAAACTGAGCGCATCCATCATTTATTCTTTCATTTCGGTACCCGCAACTCTTTCTTTCCGTCCGTCCTCCCAAAGCAAACTTTGCGCATTCATCACTTAGTCTTTTCACACACACACACACACACACACACACACATACACACACACAAAGAAAAACAAAGCAAAAGCAACATACACACACACCACAGTAGCAAAAGATATTCTTTTAGAGTCTGTGTCTTGCAAACCTGTATGATTTTGATGTCAAATGAAGTCCGATTCTGATTCCGATTCTCTCTCTCTCTCTCACTGTCTCACGCAGACGCAGACGCAAACACAGGCTCTCTCTCTCTTCCCATCCACACACACACACACACACACACACACATTCTCTCTCTCTCTTCCCAGCCACATCTCCACCCACCACACACAAACATACACACTTTCTATCTCTCTCTCTCTCTCTCACTGTCTCTCTTTCCCTCTCTTCCCATCCACATACACACCCGCCACACACACACACACACACACACAAACACGCACACACCGTCTCTCTCTCTTCCCCTCCACATCCACACATACTTTCTCCCATCTTCTTCCAATCCACATCCACCCCACCCCACCCCCAACACGCACACACACACAAACACAGCCCCCAACAAACAGCCTACCCAGAAAAGCCGTGGGGGAGATGGCGCCCTCCCGGATGGCCACCACAATGGTGATGCCGGTCTCCAGGAAGGGGACGGAGAAGTCCACGGCCATCTGCCTCTCCGGGGTGATGGACAGAGCGGCCATGGCCACCTCCGCCTGGCCCTTCATCACCGCCCCCATCAGGCCTGTCCACTCCGTGTTGTTCGTGTGCTGCCAAACAGTCACAGGAGATATATGGAGACTTACATAGCGCCTATCCCCGAAAACGGAGTATGGTTGCCTTGTATGTGGAGTGATGGCCTAGAGGTAACGCGTCCGCCTAAGAAGCGAGTGAGTCTGAGCGCGCGGGTTCGAATCACGGCTCAGCCGCTGATATTTTCAGCCACTCCAATAGACCTTGAGTGGTGGTCTGGACGCTAATCATTTGGATGAGACGATAAACCGAGCTCCCGTGTGCAGCATGCACTTAGCGCACGTGAAAGAACCTACGGGAACAAAAGGGTTGTTCCTGGCAAAATTCTCTGACAACTGCACGAAGGAAAAAAAAAGAAAGAAAAGAAAGGCGGCGCTGTAGTGTAGCGACGCGCTCTCCCTGGGGAGAGCAGCCCGAATTCCACACAGAGAAATCTGTTGTGATAAAAAGAAATACAAATACATGGCGGGGTAAGAAAACGGCCAACACGTAAAAGTCCGCTCATGTACATACGAGTGAACCTGGGAGTTGCAGGCCCACGAAGGA
>NC_134876.1:28771251-28781251 GCF_041734735.1 Babylonia areolata
TTCTCTCTCTCTCTCTGTGTCTCTGTCTCTCTCTGTCAATGTGCCCACATCTCTCTGCTGTCCTCCATCGGCTGTCCTCCTTCTCTCTCTCTTTCTCTCTCTCTCTCTCTCTCTCTCTCTCTGTCTCTCTCTGTCAATCTGCCCACATCTCTCTGCTGTCCTCCATCGGCTGTCCTTCTCTCTCTCTCTCTCTCTCTCTCTCTGTGTGTGTCTCTGTCAATGTGCCCACCTCTCTCTGCTATCATCCTTCTCTCTTTCTCTCTCTGTCTCTGTCTCTCTCTGTCAATCTGTCCACATCTCTCTGCTGTCCTCCATCGGCTGTCCTCCTTCTCTCCCTCTGTCTCTGTCTCTCTCTATCTCTATGTCTCTCTCTGTCAATGTGCCCATGTAACGGATTATTTTTTCTTATATCCGTAGGCCTGTGTTACTTTCAACCGGCACTCCATCCGAACCAAAAAAAAAAAAAAAAAACACAACACGGACGCGAATCAAGTTTTTTTTTTTTTTTAAGAAGAACGCAAACTCACATTTTCTTTTACTTTTTGATTAACTCAATAATATTAATAAATATGTAATCAAAGAAAGAAAATAAGTGTTCATTTCCCAACTCAATCAAAAAAATAAATTCGTTATGCCAATTCACTCAAAAATAAATAATTCCTTTCTTTCAACTCACTGAAAAAAAAAATAAACAAAAAGTAACTAACACACACACCACAATGACGGCCGCAAACAAAACACCCCAAAAGTTTTCCAGTGGCTTGCGGAACCGTTCAGTGGATCACCATTCCAGCTCCCAGCATCATCCGGCGTGCAACAGCGCTCCGACGCTTGGGCACCTCTTCCAACATCGAACCGAAACAGCAGCAGTTCCAACAGGGGGCCCCTCCACTCAGTGGGTCCCCCCGGCCGGTCAACGTCCCTGGCTCCTCAGGCCGGTCCCGTCAACGTCCATGGGCGGCTCCACCACCCCGACACCGCTCCAACCTCCTGGAAGAATGTTTGACCCCTGCGCACATTAACAACGTCCAGCCAGCCGCTCGTTCTCCTCCCCACTGGTCAAACCATGACCTCATAGTACATGACGTAACGTAACTTAGCGATGACGTCAAATTCAGGTATTCCATGATTTTCCCGGAGATTCTGTCCAGGCTTGGCTGCACACCAAAAGTCCTTGTGGTACTGCAGCAACTCCATGTGTTATTAGAGACGGGGGACACTCGATGAGTACGAAGAGTTCTATCTTCGTTGAGAAGAGGAGGTTGCACAAAATGTAAACACCGTAACGTTGTTCAACTGGTATATTCTTGGTATAATGTCGGGAAGGACAGTGGAAGAAAGGGGAAGGTAAAGGAAGGAGGGTAGGGTAAAGGGAACATGAGGTAGGGCAAGGGGAATTATTAAAAGTTGAACGGGTGAACTTCGAGCACTGCACTTGCTGAACAGGACACTTCAACAGTTGGTATAGTACTTACATTTGTGCCAGTACTGTTTGTTGACATGTCAATCTGATGTACCAACATCTGAAGGTATCACAATGTCACAGGGACTGTCACAGCTGGCCGTTCATCCATTGGAGCCAGACAACACATGTACAAAGCAATTTGTTACAGCCCACCTCTCTCTGCTGTCCTCCATCGGCTGTCCTCCTTCTCTATCTCTGTCTCTCTCTCACTGTCTTTCTCTGTCAATGTGCCCACCTCTCTCTGCTGTCCTCCATCGGCTGTCCTCCTTCTCTCTCTCTCTCTCTCTGTGTCTCTCTCTCTCTCTGTATCTCTGTCTCTCTCTGTCAATGTGCCCACCTCTCTCTGCTGTCCTCCATCGGCTGTCCTCCTTCTCTCTCTCTGTGTGTGTGTCTCTGTCTCTCTCTGTCAATGTGCCCACCTCTCTCTGCTGTCCTCCATCGGCTGTCCTCCTTCTCTCTCTCTCTGTGTCTCTCTCTCTCTCTGTATCTCTGTCTCTCTCTGTCAATGTGCCCACCTCTCTCTGCTGTCCTCCGTCGGCTGTCCTCCTTCTCTCTCTCTCTCTGTGTCTCTGTCTCTCTCTGTCAATGTGCCCACCTCTCTCTGCTGTCCTCCATCGGCTGTCCCCCTTCTTTCTCTCTGTCTCTGTCTCTCTCTGTCAATCTGCCCACCTCTCTCTGCTGTCCTCCATCGGCTGTCCTTCTCTCTCTCTCTCTCTCTGTCTCTCTCTGTCAATCTGCCCACCTCTCTCTGCTGTCCTCCATCGGCTGTCCTTCTCTCTCTGTCTCTCTCTCTGTGTCTCTGTCTCATTTTGATTCTTTCTTCTCTCAAGACTTCTTTATATAGCTAGTGTTGTAAATATCAGTTAAGTATACACGTATTGATCAAACATAACGTACATGCTGTTTTGATTTCAGGACTTCTTTCTTGACTGCTTTCTTTACTTTTTTTTGTCTACTCTTTCGGGAGCTGAATAGGAGAAAAAAAAAGAACGAAGAAAAGAAAAGAAAAAGAAAATTGCTTTCCCCAATTCAATTCAATTTCCTCTAGCCTCCTCTCTCCCAAAACCCACTGTCTCTGTCTCTCTGCCTGCCTGCCTGCCTGTCTGTCTGTCTGTCTCTCTTTCGCTGTTCTCTTCTCTGTGTATATTTGTTGGCTGTCTGACTGGTCAAGCGCGAAAGGACTGCTCCCGTGGCGACAACCAACGAAGCTGTCGTAATGCGCTGCTCAAGACGCTTCTCCGCCAGCTTGGCCAACGTAAGTTGCTTTGTCATTTTTTCTTCTTCTTCTTCTTCTTCTTGTTCCGTTCCCTCTCCTCTCTTTCCTAATCTTTTTCCCTTTCTATTTCTGTCTTTTCGCCTTGACTCCCCCCCCCCTCCCTCCCACCCCCCTTTCTTCTTTCCCGAAGCTGACGTATCAAAGTTTCCTGGATGTAAACAAGGAAAAAAACCCAACAAAACCCAAAACAACAAAAACAACATTAACAACAGGCTCTTTTGTTTATTTTTGTCGTATGGGTCTGATCTCCTCCTTCTGTCTCTTTACCAGTCTGCCTCTCTGTCTGTCTAACAATCTATCTATCTGTCTATCTATCTATCTGTCTGTCTGTCTGTCTTTCTGCCTATCTATCTATCTATCTATCTATCTCTATTACAGCGGTATCAGTTTGGCATAAAATTGATTCATGTACATGAGTTCACAGTTTACATCATACGTACTGATAATATGTCTGGTATTTTCAGCACTGACGTAACTGCTTACCGGAGGGCTATTTTGAGAGCATATTATGGCCATCGAATGTAAAACATGACGAACATGTGAGAAAATAATGAAAAATATCTAATTGCACAAATAAATAAACAGATAACGCATGAAATGTATAAGCAAACAAATCGGTGAATAGAAACATTTAGAAACAAATAACTAAATGAAAATAGACGTGAAAATGAATATCTATATATCTCTCTAGTTGTCTCTCTATCTATCTAAAAGAAAACGCCTTTGGTGGATATATATATATATTACTTTTTGTTTGTTTTGGTTTTGTTTCTAGCCTCCGAGGTCAAAAAAGGAAAACGTATTCAGAACATTTATACATGCTGGCATATCCAAACGACGAGGTCTTTACAAAAAAACAGCAACTCAAAACAGAAAAGAAAATGAACATATGCTGCATTTGGACATCTATCATGTGGTGGATTCTGTTATATATTTTTTTATTTTTTGCGCGCGGAAGCCAAAAAGTGAGCACAGTCTGTTGTTTTTCGGTAAAGCAAAAGTGTCACATACAGCTGAAACTGAAGAACAGCGAGAGAGAAACTGTTGATAAAAGAAAAACAAAAAAAATTGTCAGTGAAATATCTTAATATCTTAAGCTTATCTTTAACAAAAAAAAAACCCAACAACAACAAAACCAAAAAAGAAACAAATAAAAGAACAACAACAACAACAACAACAACAACAGCAAAACAGAAAAAAGAGAGTAAAACACTCAGAAAAAGCTGAGACCACCGTCATTAAAAAACAAACAACAACAACAACAACAACAAAAACAAGAAAAAAACGAAAAAAAAAACCTGCACTAGTGATTGGTCTTGATTCAGAACTCGAGCAAGTCACATTAAGCTATCACGTCATCCTTTAATAGCGAGGAAATGCCCTTGGATACATTATTGTTGTACTACACATTTTTACACACACACACACACACACACACAGAGCAAATTTTCAAATGTAAACTTATGTCAATTTGTGATATAAGCCGAGTAATGGGCCTATTCGATATATATATATATATATATATATATATATATATATATATATATATATATATATATATATAGCTTATATCACAAATTGACATGAGTTTACATTTGAACCAACAGCAAAGTGAGAGCTGTATTATCAATGGTTTCTCCAGTCAATGGGAAACCATTTACAGCTTAGTCTTTTGTGAAGGACTATGACTCTCAAACTAGGAGGCAAAATTGCACTGGCTCTTAGTGCTGCAGCTTGTGGGCTAGTTGGCCTTTGGGAACCATCCCAACGCCGACTGTCCTAAAACCCTCTTGGCCGAGAGAGTGGGGATGTACTCTCCACTATAATATAATTCTAGCCCAAATAGTCGGAACAGCAGTTGCCTCCTCTGCTGTTCTGATGGTCATAGTCGGACACGACTGACTATCATATATATATATATATATATCGAAAATTTTAAAAACAGCAAATTTTCGATATATATATATATATATATATATATATATATATATATATATATATATATATATATATCTTCTTAATATGTATACTTATGAAAGCTGAAGAAGTTACCCGCATTACGTTTGTTCCGTTGACCAATCTGACTTCTTCACGCTAATGTGTGTGGAACCAGAGCGCTTCGATTTCGGAGTCCTGGTGAAGTGAGGGAGAGGTGTGCTGTGGGGCTGGAGGGGAGGGGGGAGGGGGGGCGGGGGGGGGGGGGGGGGGTGGGGGAAGTTGCGGGCACGTCTGAGCGGCATGGAATTAGCTGTTAATGTACGAAGTCACCCAAACTAGGTTTTCAGTCTGTTTCTATGAAGGAACTAATGGAACAGTTTGGAAAAGACCGCTTGAGGGTGTGGCCAGAGAAAGGGGTGGGGGGGTGGGGGGGGGAGGAGGTCGAGGGAAGGGGGGCGGGTAGCGCCTGGGGGAGGGAGGGAGGGAGGGAGGGAGAGAGGCACTAGTGTGGAATCTGTTTACTAAGAAAATTCGTTTCGGTGCTGTTAGTTTTCATCATTTATTTGATATGTCTCTCTGCCTGTATCACTTTTTGTTAGTCTTCAGAACAGGACTGAGAGGCCATAGTTGACAGTAGTTTTGTTTCATCGTCCTTCCCACCATCCACTCCTCAATCCTCCTTCCCCCCCTCTCTCCCTCATTTCTTCTTCTCCCTCTTCTTTCCTCTCTCTCTTTTTGCTTTTTTTGTTGTGTTTTTTTTTCTGTTCCATTTTTATCTACTTTGCGCCATTTTGTTCTGATTAGTACCTACTATGTTACCAGAGCTTTTCAGCTAATGACAGTAAACATTTCAGTCTCCAGTATTCTCTCTCTCTCTCTTTCATTCTTTCAGCTCCACTCCTTTCTATCTCTCATTCTCCTTTATCCCCCCCCCCCTTTTTTTTTCTCCCCATCGCAAAATTTTTCTTCTCTATCTCGTTTAAAGCAGTCTGATTGACTAAACAGGCACGGACTGCCTGGGGGCTAGCATGATGCTGTGATAACATGCTGCTCAACGCGTTCCCTCTGCCATCCCATGTCCTATGCTTTAAAAAAAAAAAAAGAAAAAAAAAAAAAAAAAAAGGAAGACTTGTCTTTGCTATTTCCTTCAGGATTATTTTTTTCCGGTTCTTATTTCCATCTTTTTTTCCTTTTTTTTAGGGGGGGGGGGGGGGGGGGAGGGATGGGTGGCGGCGGCTATTTTGTTTTTGTTGTCATTTCTACTTCTTTTTTTTTTTCTTTCTTTCTTTCTTTTTCTTCGGCTCCCTTTCTCCTCTCCATACCTCACCATAACACCTCTTCCCCTGACAAGCTCAAACATCAAAGGTCCCCTCCCCCCCCCCCCCCAAAAAAAAGACAAAAAAAGACACACAACAGACATGTTTATTCTTTATTTTAGCCCAAAGCACCCTGGGCAATCCCACCTCAAAGGCTAGGCGTCTGTTTAAACTGGACGAACACGGATATCGTTCCATGGATGCTGATATATATATATTTTTTTATGTATGTATATATATATATATATATATATATATATATGTGTGTGTGTGTGTGTGTGTGTGTGTGTGTGTATGTGTGTGTGTGCGTGGGTGCGTGGGTGAGTGTGTGTGCGATATACAGAGGCACACAGAGAGAGACAGAGAGGGAGATAGGAAAGACAGAGAGAGAGAGAGAGACATATATATATATATATATATATATATATATATATATATATATTATATATATATATATATAGAGAGAGAGAGAGAGAGAGAGACAGAGACAGAGACAGACAGACAGACAGACAGATAGGCAGACAGAGACAGAGAGAGACAGAGAGAAAGAAAGAACAAGAGAGAGAGAGAGAGAGAGAGAGGGAGGGAGGGGGAGAAGGAAGAGGAGGATGGGGGAACATTGGAATAAAAACATGACTCAACTCAGCTTTTATTATCCATTTTCTTCCTCTCCACGGGGAAAACAAATTTGCTTTTTCTAATTTTTATTGCATACTGGCCGACTGTCACAATCAAAAACATTTTCTCCTGTGCAGGAAATAATGAATAATACATGGCCCAACACAATCGTGTTTTTAAACATTTTCCTTTTTACATGGAATGTATGCCTGATGGGAGTGTGGGATGTAGTGTGAGTTACCGGTTTTGACCCCGCCATGCATGGATTTGGGAACAGGAGTGGGGCGGGGGGTGGGGGGTGGAGGAGGTTGAAGGGTGGTGTGTGTGGGGGTTGGAGGGGTGAATGAACGCACGTGCGTCTATGCTGTGAATTGTTGCGAGCGTGCTGCATGTAAATGTATGTGTGTGTGTGTGTGTGTGTGTGTGTGTGTGAGAGAGAGAGAGTGTGTGTGTGTGAGAGAGAGAGAGAGAGAGAGAGAGAGTGTTTATATGCGTGATGCTGTCCTGTGAGATCAGAGACCGCGTTACATTTCCTGTAAGCTTATGTGTGTCAATGTTTTTTTTATATTACGGCACCGCAGGTTGATGCGTATCATGGGACATCAAACGAGTTATACATGCCACCCCAACATAATGCAGAGCAGGGATATAGTCTAACGTGCTTGCTTGTTTGTTTGTTTGGTTTTTTTTTTTAGCAAGAAACACATAAGAACGCTTTGAACTCACTAGCAGGCCCTGGACAAAACGGAAACAAAATACCCATCCTAAATTTAACCCGCTAGCTCTCCCTTTCCCTGCGCTAGCTTGCCTTCACTGACAAAACACACTCCTCCAGCTAACATCAAACATGTCAATGTACCCCCCCCCCCCCATGCAGATTCGAAACTATTTATAAGGGAGGAAGGTGGCAGAATGGTTAAGACGCTCAGCTGCCAATACAGAGAGTCCGTGAGGGTGTGGGTTCGAATCCCGCTCTCGCCCTTTCTCCTAAGTTTGACTGGAAAATCAAACTGAGCGTCTAGTCTTTCGGATGAGACGATAAACCGAGGTCCGGTGTGCAGCACGCACTTGGCGCACTGAAAAAGAACCCATGGCAACGAGAGTGTTGTCCTCTGGCGAAATTACGTAAAATGAAATCCACTTTCATAGGTACACAAATATGTAAGCATGCACTCAAGGCCTGACTAAGCGCGTTGGGTTATGCTGCTGGTCAGGCATCTGCTCAACAGATGTGGTGTAGCGTGTATGGATTTGTCCGAACGCAGTGACGCCTCCTTGAGAAAGTGAAACTGAAACTGTTTATAGATAAATAGATAACTGAAAAGAAAAGCTGGGTTTTGGCAATTTGGTTTGCTTTGTAATATAGTTGTTCCAACATACATTTCGCATGAAGATACCACTCATTTCAAAATACACAAGCTGAATGATTTATCAATATCCGTAGCGCACAGCAGCAGTATTAATACACAGGCTTTTCAACATGATTTCTACAGTTTGTTTTGGGAGAAGTAGGTTGGGGGCGGGGCTGGGGTTGGGAGGGGGAAGGCGCAGGGGGGGGGGGGGATTGGGGGGGGAGGGGAGAGGGAGGCGTTCGCTGTGCCCCGGGTTTCGCAGTCAGCGGGGCACAAAACACACACAAAAAAAAATAAAAAAATAAAAATCCCGCTGCAGTGTCAGGAGCTATAAACGTTATTGACGAAATGTATGGACACGATATAATCGGTCAGACGCAGCTGTTACTTGTAATATAAAACCAGTGGCACCGCCAGCTGATGTTGACAGTTCACTAAATTAATGTACTCGACCCCCCCGCGTGACTGTTTGAAAACATACATACATACATTTACAGAGAGAGAGAGAGAGAGAGAGAGAGAGAGAGAGAGAGAGAGAGAGAGCTGTGATTCATCCACACAACATTTAGCTTACTCTTCAAATTTTCGCTATCATACTCGCAGTCTAGCCTGCACACACACAGAGAGACATATACACACAATCATGCACACACACACACACACACACACACACACACACACACACACATATATATATATATATATATATATATATACATATATATAAAGAGCGACAGACAGATAGACCGATATATACACTGATGGAGAGAGAGAGAGAGAGAGAGAGAGAGAGAGAGAGAGAGAGAGAGATGTAGATAAATAGATACGAGATTGAGATAGAGAGAGAGAGAGAGAGGAGGGGAGGGGGCCGGGGGCGGGGGGGTGGGGGGGTGGGGAGGCAGAGACAAGGATAGGCAGAGAGTCAGAGAGACATAAAGACAGGACGATAGAGATATAGACAATCTGAGAGAGAGACAGATAGATAAAAAGACGCACAGAGAGAGAGAGAGAGTTAAAGGATTTAGAAATAGCAGTACTGGGGCATTGGGGACATAAAACAAAATCTCCTATGCTGATGATCAATAACACAACACACAGAAATCTACTGCAAGTGAAAAAGCCAGCCACAGAAAAAACAAAACAAAAACAAACAAACAAAAAAACAACAACAACTATATACCCCCAGCACAACGTGGTTTACATTCAACAGAATACAACATTTCCTCTTTGCATAGATGGTGATATTGATTAAATATTAAAATTATCCTCATCGTCGACAGTTCCATTGTATACGCAACAATTCCTTTCTTACAACTATTTCCTCTGTGTGAAATTTGGGCTGGTCTCACCGGGGTGGGGAGTGTCGCCACAGAGCAACTGCCACCATTTCCCCCGTTTGTTTCTGTTTGCAAGGTTTTGATTAACTATCGAATAGATACCCCCCTCTCCCCCCCTTCTCGCCCCCCAAAAGTGCATTTTTGTTCAGAAATTTGCCATGGACAATCTTTTTTGTTGCAGTGGTGTTTTTTCTTTCTTTTTTCTTCTGTGTTTTTTTTTTTTAACGTGCGCTAAATGCATATTGCACACGGGTCCCCGGTTTATCGCGTCATCAGGAGAATTAGTAACTAGAACCCGTCTCAAAATCTAGTAGTTGTGTTGTAATCACCGTCGTCAATAAATAGCTTGAGTGGTTGCATTCAGTAGCAACGAAAATGCCCACTTCTGGCACCAAATTCACGCAAACAATGGATAAAACATATCATCAATCATCACACCATCAACACCACCATCCCCTGCAGTTATTTACTGCTGTTGTCTTTACGAGTGAGTTATTGTGACATTTCAATACGACTTACCGTCTGGAACCTCTGTTTGTAGGAAAGACCCTGGATTTGCCTTTTGCTGCGTAACAACGTTCTCACTGCCTCTCTCTCACGTCGCCATCGCCGACGATGACTTCGGTCCTGGCTGAGGGACAGAAAGAAGTAAAGAGAAAAAGAAAAGAACCTGATGAAGAACGCGTGCGTGCGTGCGT
>NC_134876.1:28786251-28788751 GCF_041734735.1 Babylonia areolata
GAAAGAACTGAATTTTTCCTATTTTTATGGCTAATTTGGTGTCAATTGACAAAGTATTTGCAGAGAAAATGTCAATGTTAAAGTTTACCACGGACACACAGACACACACACACACACAGACAACCGAACACCGGGTTAAAACATAGACTCACTTTGTTTCCACAAGTGAGTCAAAAAAAGAAGTAATTTTACCCACAGTTTCGCTTGTGTGTTCCAAAAAGAAGAACCCGTCTCGTTATGTCTTGTGTATGTATTTCAATGGTTTCTTTGCTGGTCCTCGTGGTTTTTTTTATTCAACCGCTCTGTCTGGTATCCCATTACTGAAGTGCTGTTTGTAGAATCCCTTCTTTTCTGAGTGTTGCCCCCCCCCCCCCCCCCCCCAATGTCCTGAGCTGTATCCTGGAACTGCTGTCCATCAACTGTTCTAAGGGTTATATATATATATATCTCAGCTGCTCTGAGTGGCATCACTGCTTTGTTCAGGGTGGTACCCCTCAGCTGGTCTGGGCGGTATCTTTTAACTGTTCTGAGTATATATATATTTTTTTTTCCAAGTGAAGTCGTTTTAGTAGTATCCTGTTACTACTCTGAGTGCTGTCCCTCAAATGTTCTGAGTGTTATCTGTTGACTCTTCTGGGTGCTATCTCTCAGCCCTTGTGAGTGGTATCCTCTAAGTACACTGAGTGTTGTCTCATAACGTTTGTGAGTTAGGTATGCATCCCTTATTTTGAAGTGGAATCCCTAAACTCGACTGGGTTATATCCTCCAAATTATCTGAATCGTATCCTCTTCCCAATATTGTTCTGAGGGTTAAAACACCCCTGTAAGCCCACGATTTCTCGCAATCCCACGATAGCTCCTAAAGTGAGAGAGTGTGGTCGTTCCCCTCCCATGTTTTCTCTCAAATGCGCAGGACGGGGTGGGGGGCGGGGAAGAGGGGTGGGGGGGGGGGGCGAATTGAGAGAATACATGGGAGGGGAACGACCACACTTTCTCGCAATTTCACGATATCTCCTCAAAGTAAGAGAAATCGTGAGGTGACCCCCCCCCCCCCACCCCTTCCCCCCCGAACGATACAGCTACCCACCCACCCATCCACCGACCCTCACCCAACATGCTCTGATTGGTGCTACGTGCCCCCCCTACCCCCACCCCCCTCGCCCCCCAATTCCTACCCCCCCTAACTGTTCTGAACGAACAGTATATACGTCCCCACCCACCAACTCACTCGAACAGCAGCTGTCCGCCAGGCCACTTGTTGAGGTGGGCCTGCTGGCAGGCCAGCTTGGTGTCCCACTGCCAGTCCTTCTGGAACTGGCCGTCCCGGTCCATGTCCACCAGGGCCTGCAGCCACACCTTGATGCCCCGAGTCACCACCTCCCGCATGTCAGACACCTGGGACTCGTAGGTCACCGCTGGTGAACGCGCCAGGCAAGAAGGAGTGAGTGACGATGGTGAGCATCATCAAAAGACAATGGAGGAGGATGTTGAACACAACAACAATGGTAATGATAACAATCATGATGATGATGATGATAATAATAATAATAATAATAATAATAATAATAATAATAATAAAAAATGATGATGATGATGATAATTCTTCTTCTTCTTCTCCTCATTATTATTATTATCATTATCATATCATCATTTATTATATTGTTGTTGTTGTTGTTGCTATTATTATTATTAGTAGTAGTAGTAGTAGTAGTAGTCATGATAGTGATAATGATGTCCATAATAGTAATCAATGATTAAAAATGTCACCGCTGGTTCACACACACACAAAACCATCAACCCCCCCAAAAAAAAACCAACAACAAAAAACAAAAAAACAACAAAAAAACCAACAAAAAACAAACAAACAAAAAAAAAAAACAATAGTAGTAATAATAATAACAGCGTTCTTAACATTGATAGCAATAACGATGTTCACTACGGTAACCTGGTACTGAGATGTTACAGCTTGACCACTGAGAAAAAATATCACGAATACGACGACGACGAGGACGATGATAATGATGATGATAATGCTGACGACGAAGATGAGGATACTGATAATAATGTTCATACTATAAACAGTAGTAATCAAGTGCATAACAATATTCTGGGATTCGTACGTAACCACTGATGCGCCAAGAACACACGATTATGAAATCGGTAACGATGACAATGACGATGATCACCACTGTCATGATAATCACCGTCCAATTAATGATGATGATGATGATGATGATGATAATATTAAACACGAAAGCTGTCACTGCTGTTAACGCTGGTGATCTTTTCAAAATTCCTTCCCTCAGTAAGGGAAGAGAGTATAGGTTTCAGCCTGTCGTACAGTCTGTCTATCAGCCAGTAACTAACCACTGTACGCCCAGGCTTACTGACGGAGATGAAATCCAGCACACTTAACACGGTTGATATGGAACAGGTTCAGAAAAAGAAAAGAAAAGAAAAGAAAGAGAAATTGAGCGGAGTCCGTTACTTGATTGAGCTA
>NC_134876.1:28796251-28813751 GCF_041734735.1 Babylonia areolata
TTAGCGCACGTAAAAGAACCCACGGCAACAAAGGGGTTGTTCCTGGCAAAATTATGTTAAAAAAAAACAAAAAACCAAAAACCAAAAAAAAAAACCCCACAGCGACAGGAAAAACAAATAAAACTGCACGCAGGAAAAAAGAAAAAAAAAAAAAAAAAAAAAGAGAAAAAAAAGGGTGGCGCTGTCAGTGTAACGATGCGCTCTCCCTTGGGGAGAGCAGCCCGAATTTCACACAGAGAAAGCGGTTGTGATAAAACGAAATAGAAATACAAACACAAACTACAAAAGAACAAATAAACTCACGCGCCCACACTACTCACTCGAAGCCGACGTGGCCATACTTGTCGGGCAGGGAGCGGCGCCGGGACTGCCTCTCCTGGGCCTTGAGGGAGGCGAGGAAGTCCTCGTGGCCCACCACCCGGGTGGTGACCATGGAGAAGAACTTCCAGGAGAACCTCCTCAGGAAGGCCAGCATCGCCTCCGTCTGGTGGAACAGGGTGGGCGCCAGCTGTAGGGATCGCTCCATCTGACGGGCACACACACACAGTCATGGGAATAGAAAAAAAAAAATTGATTGATTGATTTATTCATTTATTCATTCATTTACTTCTTTCTTTCTTTCTTCTTTCTTTATTCATATGTTTATTTCATTTATTAGGATGACTTGCTATTAGCGCATATTCTTGAAGCTCTATGCGCTTTACAGTGGTTTGATTTTTGATTAAACTACAATAGTAATAATACTAATAAACATACTTTAACTAATTATGATTATTCAGACAGAAATATAGCCTAATATTTGTGTCTGTCTCTCTGTCTGTGTCACTGTCTGTCTATCTATCACACACACACACACACACACACACTCTCTCTCTCTCTCTCTCTCTCTCTTTCTCTAAGAATAATAACCACAAGATTTAGGTTGGGTGTGTCGAGTTTGGCTGTACATCGTTACAGATACAGTAAGTTTGATGTTAATGATTTGATTTGCCCATTATGCCAGGAAGACAAAGAAGACGAAGTGCATTTTGTTTTGAGCTGCTCGGCTCTTAAAGGATTAAGAGAAAGATATATTCCAGCCAGATATTTCCGACAACCTTGTACATTCAAGTTGTGCTTATTGATTTCGTCCAAAAGGCAAAATGATGTACGGAATTTGTCCATTTTCCTGCACAAAGCGTTTAAATTTAGAGAAATTGCAACCTCATAATATGTTTTACAAATGTATCTGTGTTTCATGTGATTTCATGTGATTTTGGTTTTCTCGTGTTTATTCAAACAAATGTGACGCAACAAATGTTGTTTGTGTACCCCTTCATAGGGGCTATGGCCTGATGAATAAATAATCCGTATCCGCATCTCCCTTTCTCTTTCTGTCTGTCTGCCTCCATCTCTCTGTCTCTTTGTCATTTTGTGTCTGTCTCTGTCTTCCTCTCTTTCTGACTCTATCTCTCTTTGTCTCTTTCTCTCTCTCTCTAGCACACACACACACACACACACACACACACACACGTATCAGATCAACAGGTCAAAAGTGACGGATGCCCCAATTCCTCCCTCCTTAATTAACACATATCATAAATCAATCAATGAGCCAATTATCCTCCTTTTTTTTTCTTTTTAATCAGCGGAACAAAAGCTGCCTATTTCCTTCCTTTCTCTTAATCTCTTTCTTTCTTTCTTTTAGTTCAACATTCATCTATCACATCATCTGTCTACTCAATCATCTGTTCACTTATCTATTCGTCGAATTGGTTAAAAGTGATACTTTCTCCCACGGCAACTGATATATAATATATACAGAGAGACTCAAGGACTCAAAGTATTTAATGTAAGACCTCCGGCCTGTAAACATTTGAGGTGCACATGTACACACATGATAAAAAAGGACAATGAGTAAATAAATGCAATAACAGCAGAAGTTTAAACAAAACACATTTGGTGAAATGAAAAGGGTTATCTGTCCAAACTTAAAAATCCTGCTTCAAGTTCTTCTCTTCACTTGAAGGCATAGAATATGTACAATTGTACTGATTTAATTGTCTTGTACTGTGTCATACCCCAAGCCTCTGATGCATACAAGAGCATGGGTTTCACATGAACATCAAATAGCCTTAAAATATAAAAACTCCACATAGTTTTCATGATCTCTAACACTTCACTCTTCGCTCTTCTAGCGAACTCTTCTAATACTGTAACATATGGTAATTTAGTTGTTAATGTAAAGCCTAGGTACTTATAACTGTTTACTATTTCTATTTCATTACCTTTGTAGCACCACTTTTTACTCTTTGCAAGATGACCCCACTTTCTTAAAACCATAACCTTAGTTTTAGTTAAATTCACAGTTAGTCCAAGTCTATCAGATGCTCTCTGGAGATATTTATTTGATTTTGCAAACCAAATGGACCAGCCGAAATCAAAGTAATATCATCTGCGAACAGTAAAAGAAATATCTCCCTTAGTCCAGGGAACAGTTGTATCCCATGTCTGCCATTGCTGTTGACCTGCTCTGCAACTTCAGTTATGAACAACAAAAAGATAAGGGGAGACAACAAACAGCCTTGTTTTAGGCCGTTCGGGCATTCGAAAAAATCCGATACCTCAGATCCCCATCTAATGCACAATTGCACGAAACTATACATTCCTTGTAACATCTTAAGCATTTTCGTCGATGTCTTGACTTTTTCCAGCACGTTCTAAAGACTTTCTCGGCTGACCGTATCGAAGGCTTTCATATCATCGATGAATGCTACATATAATTTGCCCTTACGATTGTTATTCACGTTTTTATGAATCATTGTGATTAGAGAAAGAAATGTGATCGATTGTCGAATAAGATTCACGGAAACCAGGGTGTTCTTCACAATTTTTTCCCTCGCGTTCTGCCCATCTATACAGTCGACTATTCAAAATTGAAGTGAACACTCTGCTGATGCTGCTAAGTAGTGAAATACCTCGATAGTTTTCTGGGTTATTTGTACCACCCTTTTTTCTTTTTTTAGTAGCGGTAATGATACCCGAGCGTGTCCAATTGTCTGAAAAATATCCATTATCATATAGTGTTTTGAACAGCTGTGTTAAGAAGGGGGTGACCTGCTTTTCGGAGGATTTTAAAAATTAATTCGGTATTTGTCAAGACCTGCTGCTTTACCTGATTTTAGTTTTCTAATAGCATGTCTAACTTTGGTCTCTGATATAGTATCGTCTAACTCGGGCACTATAATCAGCTCACTTCTCCTAGTGTTCGTCGTAGTGTCACTGGAACATTTGTCACTATCATCAACAGCTCTGTCTGGCTGTCCTAGAATGCCCATGAAATGTTCTTTCCATGCGGTGATTTGTACTGGCGCAAAATTAACGGGTTTACTTCTTATTTTACCAATGGTTGACCAGAATCTATTACTATCGTTTCTACTGTTTAATAACATGTTCCTAGTATCATTTTATTTTAACGGCAGTTCTCTTTTCTTTTATTGTCTTCTGGTAAAAGCCTCGTTTCTCCCGATAATACTTGTTTATCGGGTTCTTTTTTTCGTGCGAGTGGCACGATTCAACGCACGTCCTGCCTCACGTCTGAGACGTTGACATTCCGCGTCATACCACTTGGAACGGCTTGCACGTGATCTGGGTTTAAGTGCGCATCGCATGCAGTCACAGGCTTTCAACAACGCTGATGAAAACAATTTCAGAGCCCCATCTACATTTGTATTAATTAGAGTGGTTGCTTCATCCAAAACCTTAATAAATTCCGGTGACGTTAATCGACTAAAAGAATGTATGCTGCTTTTTGGAATCCCACCTTAATTCATCTAACGAATCTTGTTCTTTTTTCTCATTCCTACTGCCAAACCTAGTATTATATACATTTAATTCTACCGGCATATATTCATGCCGATAGAATATATATATACAGAGAGAGAGAGAGAGAGAGAGAGAGACAAAACAAAAACAACAACACATCAATCTGTCACATATTCCAAATTTTCGGAATCTCTCTCTGTCTCTCTCTCTGTCCCTGTCTCTGTCTGTCTGTCTGTCTGTCTCTCTCTCTCTCTCTCTCTCTCTCTCTCTCTCTATATATATATATATATATATTATACGTTAAAAAAAAAATTCTTCGCCAGGCACTAGTTTTCACCGACACGTGTGTGTGTGTGTGTGTGTGTGTGTGTGTGTGTGTGTGTGTGTGTGTGTGTGTGTGTGTGTGTGTGTGTGTGTGTGTGTGTGTTCAATGGACTCCAATGGTGCATGCGTTAACACGGAAAGGTTCCGGAAGGAAAGAGAGACGATAAAGAGGTCTGGCTGAATGGTGGGCACAGACAGAGAAAGAAAGAAACAGAAGTATCATTAAGACTGTCGGGAGGTGTGTCAAGGGCAGGAGAGGGTGAAAAGAGTAGAGAGAGAGAGAGAGAGAGAGAGAGAGCGTGTGTGTATAGGTTGCTGCGGAGTGCGGTGTGTGTGTGGGTGTGTGTGTGTGGTCTTCAAGAGAGAGAGAGAGAGAGAGAAATGTCAGGGAGGCGGAGTGAGGGGGTAAACATAAGAAGTGACACACACTGACACAGAGGGAGAGTAAATCGATATGAAAAGTGACATGCACTGCCTTCATGAGAGAAGACAGCCGGGGGCAGAGGGATCGGGAGAAAGAGAGAGAGAGAGAGAGAGAGAGAGAGAGAGAAGAGGGTTAGGGTGGAGAGGGGAGTGTAAGAGAGCTGGTGATCAGGGGGAAGAGTGGAGAGGGCAGTGCGTAATCTGAAAAGTAACAAAGATTGTCTTTATAAAGGACGACAGCCAGGACACACACACACACACTGGCGCAGGCGCGCGAATGCACACACGCACGCTCGAACACACAAACACACACATACAAGCACCCACACATAGACACACATGCAGAGAGAGAGAGAGAGAGAGAGAGAGAGGGGGGGGGGAGGGAGGAAACGAAATTTCAATACGGTAAATACATAAGCAAAATGTGCTTTTTTTTTAACAACCTTCCCTCTAAGATTGATAAGAGAGGAAAAACAACAACAACAACAACACACACACACACACACACACACACACACACACACACACACACACGTAACATTTTTAAGACAAGGACAATACAGTGACAGGGAAGAGAGAAAGCAAAACTTGAAAAAAAAGAAAAAAAAGACGGAGTGGAGAAACAGACAGGCAGACTGGCAAATGCAGAAAGATACAGAGAGAGCAAGAGAGAGACAGAGAGGGGAGAGAGAGAGAGAGGGGGGGAGAAAGAGAGAGGGAGAGAGGGAAAGGCTGAGAGAGGGAGAACGAGATATTGGGGAAAGACAGAGAGAGACAGAGGGAGAGAGAGGGGGAGAGGGAGAGAAAGAGAGAGAGAGGGGAAAGAAAGAGAGGGAGAGAAAGAGAGAGGGGAGAGAGAGGGGGAGCGAAAGATAAGGGGAGAAAGAAAGAGAGGGAGATAGCAAGAGAGAGAGAGAAAGGGGAGAAAGAGTGGGGAGAGTGAGAGAGGGGAGACAGATAGAAAGAGGAAGAGAGAGAGAGAGAGAGAGAGAGAGGAGAAAGAGAGAGAGAGAGAGAGAGAGAGAGAGGGGGGGGGAGAGTACGGTGAACAAGAGCGGCCCCGACAGAAAATTACCCCACAAGGTGAAGTGGCACGTCCACTATGCCATGCCACCCACTTCCGACACCACATAATTGACGGCAGGAGAGCGACACATGTCTTCTCCCTTTTTTTTTTTTCTTCCAGTGCGGAAACAATCCCGTTTCAAAGATGGTAAATAACATGTCCACAAGGACGTGAAAATGCTTAAAAAAAACGGGGACGGCTTCCTCCCCCCCCCCCCCCCCCCCCCCCACCCGCTTCTCGCATTCCTGCCACATATTCCATTCCTCCATCTCCCCACACCCCCCTTCCGCCACTCCATCCTGTTTCTGAGCCCCGTACTGTGCTCGGCTAAAATCAGAAACTGAGATACGTTAGCAGCTGGCTCAATAGCAAAATCAGAACTGTTTATGTAAATGGTTTCTCTACTGCAGTGGGAATCCATCCACCGCTTAGTCTTTTCTGAAGCATTGTGACTCTCAAACTAGGAGGTACTATTGCACTGGCTCTTGTATGTTGCATCCCTGAGGGCTAGCTGGCCTTTGCCTTTGGGGGCCATCCCAACGCCGACAGTCCTAAAATCTCTCTTGGCCGAGATAGCGGAGACGGAACATGGGCAAGACATTCTCCATTATAACCAAATTCTTTGCCAAGATAGTCGGGGCAGCGGTTGCCTCCTCTGACTGTCAGCTCTCTGTCTGAAGAAAGGCTGTGTCCGAAAAGTGACCCCCATTTTCTCTTCCGGCCTAACTTCCACTAGTTTCAGCGGCAAAAGCATGTTCTTGTACTAAGAAAACGGGCTAGCTTTAGACTGAATGACAGATTTTTTTTTTAAAAAGGAAAGAAAAATAAAACAGATAAGAAAATAAAGATATAATATCATTCTTTCCTTCCACTGCACGCGTGTGTTTATGTATGTATGTATGTATGTATGTATGTATGGGCGGAGCCAGGCAAACAGCCATGCATGTATAAGAAAGAGACACAAAGAGAAAAATAAAGAGTCAAAGAATCAAACGCTGTGGAGACGGCGGTAGCATATTTCCCCACACAAGTAAGCATTCTTGACCAAAACAGTCCTAATTATCCTGACAGCGAAAAAAAAACCCACCACCACCAACAACAAAAACAAAACAAAACAAAAAACAAACAAACCCCCCTCAAAACAATCGTACATGGATTCGATCTCCGCCCATACGCTCCTTCCCAAAGCCTCTTCTATTCCAGCAAACTCGATCTTTTCCATGCAACATGGTTACTCACTCGGCTTCGCTGTCTTTATCTTTATTTTATTTCATTTTATCCATTTGTTGCATTTTTCACAAAGCCGCCAGTTTTATAAAACAAGAGAGTGAAAGTCACACATACACACTAACAGGGAAACAGAAGAGAAGAGACAGACAGAGAGAGACTGAGGCAGAAACCAAGAGAGAGAGAGAAAGAGAAGGGGGAGGGGAGAGAATAAGACGGACTATGAATGAGAGAGAGAGAGAGAGAGAGAGAGAGAGAGAGAGAGAACGAAAAAACACACACAAAAAAACAGCAAAAAAACAAAAAAAAAAACAAACCAACAACAAAAACAGGGAGAGTGACACTGACGGACAGCGCTGGGAGTGATATAGAGATTATGCCTGCACACACATAGCGACAGACAAAAAGACAGCGAGGTTGATTCAGAAACAGAGACTGAGAGACTGTTATACCAGCGCTGACGGCGTTTTAGCACCCTAAAAATGTACAGCACTGGAAATGAACACTGATTCTTTTGCCAGATTGGCCCACTTATCCATACCGCTTTGAAAAAAAAAACAACACCCAATAAACCACCACTCTTTCCTGCCAAAATGCTCAATATTTTCCAGGCATCACAAAGAGACAAAGGAACGGACGAAGAGACACAGACAGACAGAGAAAGGAACACATGGACAGAAAGACACAAACAAACGCAGAGACAGAGACAAAGAAACTGAGAAAGAGGTAGACTCAGGCACAGAGCCCAAGGCTGTTGGGTCTCACGCACCGAAAATAACGGCATTGTACCATCTGTCCCCAACTGATCCCTTCATCCCCAACAGAATAAAATAGAATTTTAAATATATGTCTTACCTTTCTTCTTCCCACCCCCCCAAAACCCAACCGCTCCTTCCAATACGAACATCATCAAACGTTTTATTTTATTTTATTTATTTTATTTTTAATCCACACAGCATGAAAACACCAAGAAAGTCACCACAACCAAATTTATCATGTAACTGGTACATCCATCCTCTTTTGTAACATTAGATAAATAGAAAAAGTGCTGCAGCTTTCCCCTTGCAATGCCTTTTAGTCCCAAACGCCCTGTCACAAACGATCACCCTCAAACGTTTTTTTTTTTCCAACTTCCAGACAGCATACCAGCATCGCCGTCTGGTTCCAGTACAGATCTTCCGAAGTCGTCTCCATACTGTCGGCAATCAGACGTGATTCTCCTGGTCCCCGGTGACTGCAGACTGCAGACAGGACTGGCATGGAAACGGGAACACGTTGTCGCTTGAATGTCAGCAATTTTGTAAGTTTTACAGAAGACAAGGGATCTGATGTCTTAAAGAAAAGAAGAGGTGAGAAGAGTGGAACACACACACACACACACACACACACACACACACACACACACACACGCACGCACACGCACACACAGAGGGAGGGAGAGAGAAACAGAGACAGAGACAGACAGACAGGCAGGTGGAGAGACCGAGAGGGGTAAACAGAGAGACAGAAACAAGGCAGACAGACAGATGGAGAATCAGATAGACAATCTGACAGAAAGGTAGACAAGCAGACATACAGATAGATAGGTGGATAGATAGATAGACAGCGAGACAGAGAGAGAGAATGAGAGACAGAGAATAAGAGAGAGAGAGAGAGAGAGAGAGAGAGAGAGAGCCAGACTGAGAATCATAGACTGACAGACAGGCAGGCAGAGGGCTGGAAAAAAGAAAAAAAAAAACGAGAGAGGGATGGAGAGGGACAGTAAGACAGAGAGAAAAGCAGAGACAGATGGGAGAGGTAGACTTAGGCGCAGAGACCAATACACTTTCATAATAAATAACAAGGATGTCGTATCTGAAAACAACAGCATCATAAAACTGTCCTATACTCCATCATTCATCCTTATTTCTAAAAACAAAATTAAAGAAATGTAACTTTCCCCTTCACACCCCCTTTTGATTCCACTCCTCCCACTCATTCCAACATCCTCAAACTTTTTTTTTTTTTTTTTTCCTTCAGACAACACATTGTTATAACGCTTCTACGTCTGGTTTCAGTACGAATCTTGCAACTGCTATCGGCAATTTTGGGGGTGTCGTCTACACAGACGATAATATGTTATTAATTCCTTTTGTTCCCAGTAACACCAGACAAGATTGGCAGGAAAACGTAACGAAGTCGTCGCTTGGATGTCAGCAAGTTTGGTGAGTTTTATAAAAGACAGGGGATCTAGTATCGAAAAGAAGCAAAGAGATACAATTGATACATAGATAGATAGACGTACGTATAGATATACAGATGGGTAGATAGATGAGTCAGAGACAGATGAAGAGACAGAGGAAGACAGAGACAGACAACGGATGAGAGAGAGAGAGAGAGAGAGAGAGAGAGAGAGAGAACGGATGAGAGAGAGAGACAGAGAGAGAGAGAGAGAGAGAGAGAGAGACGGACAGAGAGACGGACAGAGAGAAAGAGGGAGAGAGAGAGAGAGATTGTGTGTGCGTGCGTGCGTGCTTGCGTGCGTGCATGCGTGCGTGCATGTGTCAGAAACTTTGGTAAGTTTTACAGCAGACAGCAGATCTGATGTTGCAGCGAGAAGAAAAGAAAGAGCTAGAGAGCGAGCGAGAGTGCGAGAGAGAGAGAGAGAGAGAGAGAGAGAGAGAGAGAGAGAGAGACAGAGAGAGAGAGACAGAGGCAGAGACAGAGAGAGGCAGAGAAAGAGTCAGGCAGAGAAAGAGTCAGACAGAGATGTAGAGTCAGAAACAGAGACCAAGAGACTTTCATGATTATCAAGGCTGTGGGGTCTAACACTCTGAACATCACGGCATGATACAACTGTCCCGAACTGACCCATTCATCCTCATTTGTGAAACAAAAAAGAAAAAGAAAAGATATGTAGAAAATTCTCACTTATACAAGTACTTTGTACCATACGAACATCCCCAAACGTTTTTTTCAGACAGCGCACTGCTGTCAAGCTTCCCAGTCTGGTCTCAGTACACATCTTCCAGCTGCTGTCGGCAGTTTTAGGTGTCATGTTCACAGACACTTCCTCCAGTCCTCGTTGACTGCAGACAAGGTTGGCAGGGAAACGGAAACATATTGTCTTCTGAATGCCAGCAACCTTTGGTACTTTTACAGAAGACAGGGGATCTTATATCGAAAAGAAGAACAGAGAAGGGGTGGGAGGGGAGATATATATATATAGAGAGAGAGACAGACAGACAGACAGAGACAGAGACAGACAGACAGAGAGGTTGGGAGGAAGGTGATGCATGCACATGATGGGCGGAAGCATCCTGCAGCAGTTCTCCTTCCATCCTGGCCTCTCTCCCATCTCCTTACCCCCAATTCACACGTACACACACACACACACACACACACACACACACACACAAACACACACGTACATACACACACACACACTAACACACACTAAAATAGGAAGTGGGGATGGGAGGTGGGGGATGGTGGGGAGGAGCATGAATGACACACATCTTTTCTTCTTTCTTTTTATGTTTTTTTTTTCTTTCTTTTCTTTTTTTTTCGTTTCTCCCACCAGTGCACAGTGTACTGCTGCAGAGCTTCCCGGGTGGGCAGTGCTCCCCAGCCATTGGTGTCATTACCGCCTTGTCACCCTCCTCCTGCCTGGAGGGTCCTCGTCACCACCATCCATCATGGCATCCCAAGTGACTCCGAAAAAAACCCACTGATTGGAAACTGGAACCACAACGCCGCTGCTGTTGGTTCAGCGATTTTTTTTTGATTTTTTTTTTATTTGAAAGGGAAAGAATGCATTCTTCAAAACAACCAGATTTTGGGCGAGATAGAGACAGAGTCAGGACCGTGGTTGTCACTGCAATATGTATATATATATATATATATATATATATATGTATGTATGTGTGTGTGTGTGTGTGTGTGTGTGTGTGTGTAATTACATATGACTGAAGATTTGACAAGAGGGAGGGGCGGGGTTGCGGGGGCAGAGGTGACGGGTGGAAGGTAAGGCAGGCATAAGGGCGTAGGATATGCAACGCCAAAGAATTACTTGTATTCGCCATAATATTCTGGCCAAAGCATTCTGACTACTCCCCCCCACACCCCCCCAAGCCCCCTCTCCTTGTTAAGAGATACCAGGCAGTCTCGTTATCAGGGATGGGTGAAATACGCTAAGTGCATCATTCTTATTTTATTGCATGCGTTACTGCAGTATTTACTTGTGCTTGTTTTTGTCTGTCACTGATTATATGGTGATTGCACTCTTGCATGGTTGTGCATTTTCTCCTGTTTTTGATTTTTTCGTTATCTCTTGTCCTTCGGTATTTGTTTTCCAGACTTTTTTTTCTTCAGATTTGCAGCTTGTTTATGTCTTCCGTGGAGTGATGGCCTAGAGGTAACGCGTGCGCCTAGGAAGCGAGAGAATCTGAGCGCGCTGGTTCGGAATCACGGCTCAGCCGCCAATATTTTCTCCCCCTCCACTAGACCTTGAGTGGTGGTCTGGACGCTAGTCATTCGGATTAGACGATAAACCGAGGTCCCGTGTGCAGCATGCACTTAGCGCAGGTAAAAGAACCCACGGCATTAAAAGGGTTGCTCCTGTTAAAATTCTGTAGAAAAATCCACTGCGATAGGAAAAACAAATAACTGCACGCAGGAAATAAAAATACAAATACAAATACTGGCCTTTTTTTTTTTCTTCTTCTCTGGGTCTTCCTTTATTTCTGAGTTTCTTCTTCTCCTCGTTGGTGCTGCATTTCCACCTCTGTCTTCCCTTTCTAGTCTTCTTCTTCACACATGGATGCGTGTCTCCATGACTATGTATTAAGTTTAGCATGTGACTGAGCATATATGTTTAACGAGGTGTGAGTGAATGCGTAACCTGTGTGTGTGGTAGGGGCAGGGGTGGGGCTGCTGCTTCTCTTCTTCCTCCACCCAAGAGAGAGAGAGAGAGAGAGAGGGAGGGAGAGAGAAGGAGGGAGAGAGAGAGGAGAGGGAGAGAGAGAGGGAGAGAGAGAGAGGAAGAGAGAGGGATGAGAGAGAAGGAGAGAGGGAGAGGGAGAGAGAGAGGAAGAGAGAAAGAGAGAGAGAAAGGGAAAGAGAAAGATAGAGAGAGAGGGAGAGAGAGAGACAGAGAGAGAGAGACACACACACACACAGAGAGAGAGAGAGAGAGAGAGAGAGAGAGAGAGAACGAACGAACGAACGCAAATTTATCTCACGAGGGTAAAGGAGTAAGGACAAAGTACTTGTTTACATCCGGCCCTCTGGGCAAGAATAATAACTGATAGAAGAAAGAGAGAGAGAGAGAGAGAGAAAAAAAGGTGAGAGTCAAATTCACAACAGCAACATCAAAATTATATAAGCATGTACAAACATAAGCATAGATACTTATGTACATTACAATAACGCTATAAATGAAAACAAAACAAAACAATAAGGACATTGGGGACGGGGTGCGGTGGAGAGCAGAAGGAAGAACGGACAAGAGGAAGAGTAAAGATGGTAGGGGGGAGAGAGAGAGAGAGAGAGAGAGGAGGAGAGAGAGAGAGAGAGGGAGGGAGGGAGAGAGAGAGAGATTCAGATGATTTATTCACTTTAGGCCTTGGCTCCTCATGAAGGGAAATGTGAACAGTCAATAATTAGAGAGAGAGAGAGAGAGAGAGAGAGAGAGAGAGAGATTCAGATCCAGATGGTTTATTCGTTTAAAACTTGGCCCCTCATGAACAGAAATGTGAACAGACAATAAAGAGAGGGAGAGATAGAGAGAGAGAGAGAGGGGAGAGACTGAGGCAGAGACAGAGACAGAGAGACACAGAGAGAGAAAGTACAAAAAGAGGGATGGGGACCGGGAATAACCGTTTTTCTCCTCTTTCACTTCTTTCTGTCTCTCCAGTGCACAGGGTACTGTACCGGGTGGATCAAGCCAATGATCTCATCACCGCCCTGTCACCCTCCTGTCTGAAGCTATTGGCTCTCCTCGTCACCACCATCCATCCTGGTATCCCCAGTCATCTTTGGCGAGAGAAACTGGTAGATTTTCATGTTATCAGTGCAATGTCAGAAAAGTTTTTAAGCTGTGTGGGTAGCTGGATGCTTGATTATATATATATATATATATATATATATATAAGATACATAATATATACATATATATATAGAGAGAGAGAGAGAAAGAGAGACAGGCAGACAGACAGAGACAGAGAGAGAGAGAGAGAGAGCAGAACCAAATGGACAGACAATACATGCTCAACGAGATGTTAACGCCTTACGAAGTACAGTATCAACATTTGTCACAAAACACTGCATCCCCGGAAGTGAATCAGTAAACAATGATGTCTGAAACACAGAGGATTTCTTTTTCAGCATCCCCCACCGTCTCGTCCAAACACCGAACACAGTCATCCTTCCTCATTTGCCCGGCCACGCAATATGCAGTCCGCCTTCAAAGTTTGGTTTCGGTCCAAAGGCACACGTTTCGCCCCCACCCTGTCTGTGTTCCTGTTAACAGTTTTCGGGACTCGCAGTCGCATCTGTCAACACATCATCAGTGACTACGGAGTGGACACACACACACACACACACTCTCTCTCTCTCTCTCTCTGCTTCGCTTCTGCTGTTATTATTACTATTATTTTATCCCAGCGCCGAGTGTACTCTAGTTGAGCTCCCCGGGTGGGTCAAATCAATTGTCTCATTGTCACCCTGTCAGCTGTCTGGAGCCATCGGCTCTCCTCGTCACCACCACCACCCATCATGGGATCCCCGGTGATGCAGAAAACGTTTACTGGAAATGGGACCATAGCGTTATTGTAGATTCAGCGAAGGTTTTTTTTTTTTTTTTTTTTCCAGAGAGAAAGAATGTATTCTTGAAGATGACTAGATTCTTGGCAAGAGAGACAGGTTGATGTCAGCAACTTTGGTAAGTTTGAAGACCACAGAAGACTTGATAAGAGAGCGAGTGAGCGAGCGAGGGAGAGAGAGAGACAGACAGACAGACAGACAGACAGACAGAGACTGAGACAGAGAGCCAGAAAGAGACTGAATCAGAAATACAGACCAACGGACTGACAAGACACAGTCATACAGACAGACAGAAAGAAAGAGATGGACAGACTTCAGATAAACAGACAATAAAAAAACAGAGACAAGGAGGATCTTATGTCAAGCTCAACGAGGCCGCGCACTGTTATCGACATTCACGTTTTGTTTCGCTCCAAAACCACCATTTCCGACCCTGTTGGATCATATCCGCAGTTTTCGGGACTAATCAATACAAGACACCAATCTTCTTATTCTTAGTGACTATAGACAGGGTACACACACACACACACACACACACACACACACACACACACACACACACACACACACACACACATACACACACAAACTCATGAAAAAAGAATAATCTCTTCTTTTCATTTTTTTCTCTCTTTTTCTTTCTCCCAGTGCACAGTGTACTGTTGTCGAGCTTCCCGGGTGGGTCAAGCCAATGATCTCATTACCGCCCTGTCACCCTGCTGTCTGAAGCTATCGGGTCTCCTCGTCACCACCATCCATCCTGGTATCCCCAGTGACTCAGAAAGCCTTGGCTGCAAATGGGACAGTAGCGTTACTGTAGGTTCAGCGATTTTGCAAAAAAAAAGAGAAAGGAAGTATTCTTTTCAGGTTGAGTTTTTTGTTCTCTCACGGTGCACAGTGTCCTTTTTCTCGAGGTTCCCGGGTGGGTCTTTTATCTTTTCGTTGCTACAGACAGCCAAGCAGACCACAAAGGGCCATGTCAGGGCTTCCCCGGGTGGGTCAAGCCGATGGTCTCATTACCACCCTGCCTCCTCTTGTCTGGAGCTATCAACTCTCCTCGTCACCACCATCCATCAGGGGATCCCCAGTGACTCAGAAACCATTGTCTTGAAATACGGACCAAAATGTTACTGCAGGTTCAGCGATTTTGGAAAAAGAAAATCCCATAAAAGTAGGGGGAAAAAAACAACAGAAAAGAAGAAGTATTCTTGACGACGATCATAATCTTAACACGGAACCAGGGTTTGTTAGTTTTTTTTTTCGGGCTGCACACTTCTATCTAACTTTGAAGTTTGACTTCACTCCACAGCCACCAGCGTCACCCTCATTCTCTTTGTTCAAGGGGGTAGGTTTCAGGTCTTGTCTCCATAAACATCAGTTGTGTGATCCTTAGAGACGGGCCGACAGGATTGGTGGGGTGATAGGGAATACACCGTCCCTGCAGACACAAAGGCCTGGACGCTTTACGACACAGAGACATGTGGGAAGGCAATGAGTTAAAGGAGGGTGGGGTGGTGGGGGCGGGAGGTGGGAGGGGGGTTGTGTGGGGGCGGGTGGGCGGGTAGTGAGACGATTGTAAACGAAACAATATTAATTCCGCGAGGGTAGCTTCTAAACATCTCTCTAGAGAGAGAGGGAGGGAGAGAGGGAGGGAGAGAGAGAGAGAGAGACAGAGAGAGAGAGAGAGAGAGAGAGAAAGAGACAGAAAGAGACAGAGACAGTCACTGAGACACAGAGAGATACAGACACAGACAGACAGACAGACACAAAGAAAAGTAGATGGAAATGAAACGAAACGAAATGATTTATTCAAATAAAGGCCAAAACCCCTCGCTGAAGGGGTGTGACACATGTACACTGAAATATAGGAATTATGACAGTCATTCTAATTACCACAGCAACATACTATATATATATATATATACAATAAATTGCACAAAAATCAAAGTCAAACTAATACTACAGCAATATACCACACATGTCATAAGATACACTGACAGGAAAAAACAAAACAACACCAACAACAAAAATACGACATTAAAACATTCAACCTTTTTCAAATATTTGTAAATATTAACTGTGAGCCCGCCAAGGATAGTTTCATTTCTGGACGACAACAACAACAACTTCAATGTAAAACTACATAGGCTGTTATAATATTTGGGTTCAATTAACTGTAATCTAAGGTCAAATAAGGCAGGACAAATGGAAGAAAGAATGGAACTCATCTTCGTTTTCCTCATTACACAAGCGACAAATCTGTTCACGTTCACCTTTGGACCTGTATCTTAAACTATGACACGTAATATCAGAAATACCAAATCTGAATTAAGTGAATGCACATTTAACATGCCAGCTCTTTCTAATAATAGAATATGGCTCAGTCACACACTTAGTCTTAAAAAAGTCTATATTGAGCAAATCTATCACTAGTATATATACTACTCCAACCATGTTAAGGACCAGGCAAAAAAAAAAACTGTCAAGAAAATTAGACAAAAAATACAAAATTTATCAAATTCCACAAAAGCTGACTTTTATTATCTGACAACAGTATACGAGTGAAAATTCATCAAAACATCGTTTCTTTTTAGAGAAATCAACAACTAAATTACCCTATCCTCAAAACAAAAGTCACAAACAGTAAGAATTGTCAGTCAGTGAAAACCGAGGACAGAAACAGGGGAGAAAAAAAACAACCTTATCTGTACCTATTATAGCCAAAGTACCCTGACTTCTAATCAACCTAACAGTGCCCTTCTACCCCACTTCCCACCCCTCTCTCATTCTTCCGCTTCCTCCAACACCACTAGTAGCTACCGCGTGAACTTCCGAAACAAACAGAAAAAAAAGACCTCTTCTCCAACATCATTTTTAGTTACAGAGTAGGGTGTGTACTAATGCTGCTTGTCCCGGGTGGGCTGTACTCCCCAGCCCTAGGTCTCATTACCACCCTGTCACGTTCCTGTCTGGAACTATCGGTTCTCCTCGTCACCACCATCCATCAGGGGATCCCTCGTGACTCAAAAGAACGTTGACTGTAGGATCAGATATTTGTTTTTGTAAAAGATTAAAAAAAAACCTCAACCAACTATATTCTTGATCAAAAGTTAATTCTTGGAGAGAGAGAGAGAGAGAGAGAGAGAGAGAGAGAGACAGACAGAGAGACAGAGAGAGACAGAGAGAGAGAGTTGGAGTGTGTGTAAATCAGAGAGAAAGAGAGGGGAGAGAGAGACAGAGACAGAGAGCGAGACAGATAATCATAATTATATATATGTATATTATTGTGTTCACACACACACACACACACACACACACATATATATATATATATATATATATATATATATATATATGTGTGTGTGTGTGTGTGTGTGTGTGTGTGTGTGTGTGTGTGAAGAGAGAGAGAAAGAGAGAGACAGACAGAGAGACAGAGACACACACACACACAGAGAGAGAGAGAGACAGAGAGACAGAGACAGAGAGAGAACAATGAATTTGAAAACAAGGTCGATTAAAGTAACTCTGTTAAGTTTTAACAAAGTGTGAAGATCAGACATAGCACTAAAGTGTAGAGTACTCTCAGCCGTACATTTATTATCAAGTTTCGTAAAGGTCGATAGGCTTTTAATAAAAGATTTCAACAGTCTTCTTGATCTCGCAATTAAGAATAAAACCAAGTTCAAAATGCATCTCTCTCTCTCTCTCTCCCACTATATATACATATATATATATATGTACACATATACACACACGCACGCACACACACACACACACACACACACACACACACACACACACACACACACACACACACACATAACCAAGTATCAACTGATCAAAGCCACTTAA
>NC_134876.1:28818751-28821251 GCF_041734735.1 Babylonia areolata
TAACAAAATCAACATAGCGCTATTTCGTTCTGCCGGGTCTCATCACAGCCCAAGCATGCAGACACGGAAGAAGACATCCTTCTTCTACTTCTTCTTCTTCGTCGTCTTCTCTCTCTCTCTCTCTCTCTCTCTCTCTCTCTCTCTCTGTGTGTCTCTGTCTGTCTGGCTCTCTCCTCTGTTTGAAAAATGAATTCATATACTAAACAAAAATAATGAATTCAATAAACAACAACAACAAACAAAACACGACACAAAAACAGCACCAAATATTGAAAAATAATAAATAATGATTATACAGACAGAAAACAGGTAAAGGAAAGAATGACTTCTTCTTCTTCTGCGTTCACTCGTATGCACACGAGTGGGCTTTTACGTGTATGACCGTTTTTACCCCGCCATGTAGGCAGCCATACTCCGTTTCCGGGAGTGTGCATGCTGGGTATGTTCTTGTTTCCATAACCCACCGAACTCTGACATGGATTACAGGATCTTTAACGTGCATATTTGATCTTCTGCTTGCATATACACACGAAGGGGGTTCAGGCACTAGCAGGTCTGCACATATGTTGACCTGGGAGATCGTAAAAATCTCCACCCTTTACCCACCAGGCGCCGTCACCGTGATTCGAACCCGGGACCCTCAAATTGACAGTCCAACGCTTTAACCATTCGCTATTGCGCCCGTCGGAAAGAATGACAATATTTGAGAAAATAAAAGAAAGAAAGGGAACGAAAGACTGAAGGAGGGAGACAATGATTATTGGCGGAATCAAACACACGTCCCCAGTTTTCTCTGTCACACGGTTAGAGGACTAGCTATAGCAGCAAGCTTCATCAAGAATCGGCTGCGATTTTTCTTGGTGGGGAAAAATGTCAGGAGTGTGGTTTGGAGTGTGGGGGAAGTTCAGGGGTTGTGTGTGTGTGTGTGTGTGTGTGTGTGTGTGTGTAGGGGAGCGGGGAGTGGGGGGGTTGCGATTGTCAGACGGACTCCACACAAACGCATTACCCACCGTCCCCATCTTCTCTCGGACTCATCAGTTGCAATTCACGGTGGGTCTCCCCCCCCCCCCCCCCCCCCACCCCAGTGACTCGGGGAAACGCTTGTCAGGGATTTGGGGACACGGAGTGGCTGTCCCAGCAGGTTCGGGCAAATCCTTTTGGGGTGGCGGGGGGAGTGGGGGGGCGTGGCGGTAATACCGAGTTCATCGCAAGACAGGATTAGGCAGACTGTGCGGGAAAAGGGGGATTGGGAAGAAGGAAGGGGTGGGACAGCAAGGAAACTAAACTATGCGTGCGCGTGCGAGCGTGCTCACACACGCAAACTCACGCACACACACTTGCACACGTAAACGCACATACACACACACATACAGACAGACGCGCGCGTGCGCGCGCATACACATACGCGTACACAGGCGCACAATACAGGTAATGCGAAACTTTATAAGAGTACTGTAAAAACGAGAACATGGATATTTTGTTGCTCTCTCTCTCTCTCTGTTTATATCTATCTTTCTCTTTGTTCATCTCTCTCTCTCTCTCTCTCTCTCTCTCTCTCTCTGTGTGTGTGTGTGTGTGTGTGTGTGTGTGTGTGTGTGTGTGTATCAAAAGTCAATATTTATGATGGTAAATTGAATAAGCAACAGTCGCTTTTTTACATCAAGCAATCAATGAAAACAGAAAAAAATAAGAGAGAGAGAGAGAGAGAGAGAGACAGAGAGACAGACAGACAGAGAGACAGACAGACAGAGACAGAGAGAGACAGAGAGCGAAGAAACAGACGAAAAGCAATAACAACAGCAAACAATGTATAAATATATATACATGTGTGTGTGTTGTGTTGTGTTGTGTTGTGTGTGTGTGTGTGTGTGTGTGTGTGTGTGTGTGTGTGTGTGTGTGTGCGTGCGTGCGTGCGTGCGTGCGTGTGTGTGTGTGTGTGTGTGTGTGTGTGTGTGTGTGTGTGTGTGTGTGTGTGTAATCTGTTGACATTAATTCTCATAGGGATTCTCAGTTATGACCCCCTACCTCTTCCCTTCTTAACTCTTTCCACTCTCTCCGCGACTCTCCTTCTGTCTCTCCTTTTCTTTCTTTCCTTTTTTTTCTCATACATACCACAGAGGGAGACATGTATAAAGAGAGAGACAGACAGACACATAATGATTCAGAAACTAACACAGAAACAGAGACAGAAAGGCAGAGACAAGATAGAAAGACAAAGAGATTGGAAGGAGAAGACAGACAACATGACATAGAAAAGATATATCTACCGTCTGCCTTTCCTCATTGATTTTCGATCGACGCACAATCTCAGCAAGGCGACGCGGCAGTCTGGACTGACGACAGTGAATACGTACCAGACACCAATTTGCAGAGGTAGAGACTGTCCCAGAGACAACAGGAGGCCTGTGGCGCGACGTTCGACCTTGTCCATCCAAAAAAACAAAAGGTCTGCCCTTTCCGTGATATCAGCAGACCTTTCTTTTTTGCCACTGAGTTCGAA
>NC_134876.1:28826251-28836251 GCF_041734735.1 Babylonia areolata
AGACAGAGGCAGAGACAGAGACAGAGAAAGAGAAGAGAAGGCAGACAGACCGACAGACAGACAGAATGGTATAGACTGGCAGACAGAAAGACATAGAGAAGTTGACACAGAGAAGAAGACAGACACGGGAGGACACAGTGAAAGGGAGAGGCACAGACAGACAGATAGACAGACAGACATACATACAAACAGAGAAAGATGAGAAGATGATCCATAGAACAACGATGCTGTAAACGTAAATACTGGCAAACATTAGGTTCCTGACTGGATGCAATGGAATCTGTTGCATGAACATTGCACGCAAACAAATGATACTAGTGTTTTGGGGTTGTTGTTTTTTTTTCTCGTCACAGCAGGAATGGTTTTTATTAAAGATTTTTGACTGAAAACATTCCAAGCCAATTTAGCCTTGGAGAGATAATGAGCTGCTTCAAAATCGTTACATGAAAACGACACCCTTTCCTCTTTGAGGTGTAAGAAATTATCTTCCAAACAGTTGATAAAGAACGAAGCTTTTTTTTTTCCCAGAGAAGTCAACAGGCCCATAAAAATATAATTTACCATTACTGTTCATGAACTTCACCAGGCAAAGAGACACACAAAAAGTGTTTGAGGAAACAAGTGAAAACTATTACAGGAAATGTCCATTTGTAATCATCATTTTCTTGTGTGTTTTTTTTCCAGAAAAGTCACGGACTTGACATTTTACTGTGTTTTCTTCAAACAAAAGAAACCTTCTGGAACAGGAAAGCTGCATTTCTCTCTGCCTCGGCACTGAACTGATTTTGGAATGACAAAGAACAGTTATGAGAAAAAGAATGACAGCAGAACAGTCACAGAGTCTGACATACTGCTCAAACCATTATGCCGTTGGGGTCCGACTGCCATGTACTTTGTGCTAAAACCTTGTAACAACCCGATTCTGAATCACACAGACAAGCGATTTCTGAAACAGGGAAATACAAAGAAAACCTCTTATACATTGCTTTTGGAATAATACAAAAAAAGAAAGAAAAGAAAAACAGCTGTCACGTAACATCAGCTTTCCTTCTGTTCTGCAAAGCATTAGCTGTCAGGCTGAATTGGTCGGTTGCAGTCACAGAAAAAGACCATGGCACATTCCTACGACCAATTCATTATCTCCTTGGGGATCATAACTGAAGCCTTGTACCATCTGAGCCGGAGTGGCAAAGAAAGTTGTTGATGAAGAAAGTTGTAAAGAAATGGGAACTTATTTCCTCGGAAGTTCCTCCAAATGGAGACACGGCCAACTGGGTCGAACAACTGACTACGAAATGTGGGTACCAGGCATGCATAAAGCGATAATATGGATGCTAGTATTTTCGATGAGATGTTCCACGGATATCCTGCGCAAGAAAGAGAGAGAGAGAGAGAGAGAGAGAGAGAGAGAGAGAGAGAGAGAGAGAGAGAGACCGACCCTTAGCAATATTCAATAACAACCGAAAGATAGATACTGACGGAAATGGGTGGTGCTGCACTGTGCTGCAACAATCTCACTGGGGACACGAGTCCAAATTTGTCACAAATTACTTGTGACAAGAAAGGACAATAACGCACTGCAATCTAAAACGGTCAACTGACACGAATGAGGTCAAAATGCAAGAATAGAAATGAGAACAGAATGAGGAAAGAGACGGGGGGAGGGGGGGGGGTTGACAGAGAGAAAGGAGAGAGAAGAGAGAGAGAGAGAGAGAGAGAGAGAGAGAGAGAGAGAGAGAGAGAGCCGAAGACAGTCAGCTGGATAAAGACAGAGTGAGAGACAGACCCAGAGAAAGCGAGAGAGTCATAGTTTAAATAATCTACAATACGTCTCATAACAGTCTTGTATATGGGACTTTGTGAATCAAATAATTCAAATGATGATCTGGACTTTGTGAATCAAATCATTTAATTGATGATCTGGACTTCGTGAATCAAATCATCCAAATGATCTGGGCTTTTAAAATCAAATCATTCAAGTGATCTTTCTACATCGAACTGTGAGTTCTGGTCCCCTCGGGCTGACGGCTATCATAAAACAGAAGCGAACCAAACAGACTCCATCACAATACCACAGAATACTAGCCCCTGCCGGTCATATTCTTGTGACACACGGAATCAGATCTCACTGACACGGGAAACCATCCACTTAAGATGAAGCACTCGCCGTTCCCTTTATTTCAGCAGCAACAAAAGAATGACAGGTCACGGAAAACGTTGAAAAACGAGACGTGGAAACTCTCAGCAGATGGCAAACTACGCCGGTTCATAAAACAGCCCAGTCAATTAAGTTAATGATCAACTAAATCAACGCTAAAGGTGTCTGCGCGACACGTTGTTGATAGAAGCAGTAAAACCCAACTGAAAACGACGAGGTTTCGAATTCCCCGTATGGTTCAGCGGCGAACAGATATTCAGAATGTGCTGAGCACGTGTGTGTGTGTGTGTGTGTGTGTGTGTGTGTGTGTGTGTGTGTGTGTGTGTGTGTGTGTGTGTGTGTGTGTGTGTGTGTGTGTGTGTGTGTGTGTATGTGAGAGAGAGAGAGAGAGTGTGTGTGTGTGTTGTGTGTGTGTGCGTGTGTGTGTGCGTGCGTGCGTTCGCGCGTGCGTGTGTGTGTATGTGTTGTGTGTGTGTGCGTGCGTGCGTGTGTGCATGCGTGCGTGTGTGTGTGTGCGTGTGTGTGTGTGTGTGTGTGTGTGTGTGTGTGTGTGTGTGTGTGTGTGTGTGTGTGTGTGTGTGTGTGTGTGTGTGTGTGCATGGTGCAGAGGACAGTGAAAACTGTACGATGGTCTAATAAATAACTTTATGCAGAAAGCTTGGTTGCTATAACCTTCATCATCACGCGCACGTAAATTATAGGGAACGTATCAGAAACATGAGAGTTACAGATAAACAGAAGAGCAGACAGACAGAGTCAGAGAGAAAACAACAACAACAACAAAAAAACCAACAAAAAACAACACACACACACACAAACAAAAAAACCCCACAAAAAACCCCAGAGAGACCGAATAGACAGACACAAAGAAAAAACAATGAAAAGGGTATTGCACCAAGGCGCTGGGGGGGGGGGGTGGGGGGGGAAACCTTGGTACCATCTAAATCATCACGCCTGCTGAATTGGTTACAGTCCATAGTTAAATACAGCACCACGGTCTAATCATTCTTCTGTCACCCCTTGTCTATAACTTATCGGCAAAAGCATCAGTCACATGATCCACAGAGACCCAGGAAATGGCTGGTACCTAATGGGAACAGACCGCCTCCCCGACATCAGCATTTCTATAAACTGATGAGAAAGCTGAATGGACACTGGCCAAGAATCGTGAGACACGGAGACAGAGAGGAAGAGAAGGAGGAGAGAGAAAGAGTGAGTGAGTGAGTGAGTGAGTGAGAGAGAAAGAGGGAGAGAGACAGAGAGAAAGAGACAGAGAGACAGAAACAGAATCATACACAGACAGAAAGAGAACGAGACAGAGAGAAAGAGAGCGGGATGGTAAGAGAAAGTGAACAAATGGACAGACAGAAAAGGAAATGAAAGACGGACAGATAAAATTCCAGACAAAGATTTATACCCTACCAAAGTGATACCAAGATCTGATTCACTGCATCTTGTGAGAAATCCTTGATGCCACATCAGTCTATTTCTTTGCAATGAAATATATCTGCACACTGCTTATACAGTAAGCAAAAGGCATACTTTTCGTCATCATGCTTTAATCCGGTTTCCGACGAGAAAACAGTGTCACAGTCCCACTAGCTGTTTGATGTCATTATCTTCTGCGGGTTCATGTCGCATGTCCCCGCCGTCTGATCCTCACTGACCCTGCATATCGCTGGCAGGAATCAGGAACTTATTTCGTCAGCCCTCAGTCACCACAGGAACTATGTCAACCTTTGCCGGCGCTGGTAATTCTAAACCTGGAGGAGTGAAGCGATGGATGTGTGCAAGTGTGTGTGTAGTGTGTGTGTGTGTGTGTGTGTGTGAGTGCATGCGTGCACGCGTGCGCGTGTGAGCGTGTGTCTGTGTCTGTGTGAGGGAGTGAGAAGAGAGAGAGAGAGAGAGAGAACAGACGAATGCAGTGTCCAAAGCCAAAACGTTAAGAAACACACTTGAATAAAACTAAAGCTTTCTTTCCAACACTGTTTATGTCCATCTTTCCAACATTGTGTTTTGTCAGTAATTTGATACCCAGTCAGCATTTATTGATGTCATCAGGTTCCAACGAAAGGCTTTCGTCTGAGACATTAAAACAGCAAATGTCCTCATTACCGTTGTCTTATCGCCTGTCGCCTCTCATCGTCACAAAATATCAGTCATCTGATCCCAAGAGACTCGGAAAATAGTCGGTAGAAAATGGAACAGGCCACTACTTTAGTATACTGAAAACTAAGTTGATGAAGGGGAAATGGCCAGGGATGCAACAGCCGATTGGTTAAAGCGCTGGACTTTCAATCTGAGGGTCCCGGGTTCCAATCTCGGTAACGGCGCCTGGTGAGTAAAGGGTGGAGATTTTTCCAATCTCCCACTCAGCATTATATGTAGACCTACTTGTGCCTGAAGCCCATTCGTGTGCATACGCACGCAGACGATCAAATACATGTTAAAGATCCCGTAAGCCATGTCAGCGTTCAGTGGGTTACAGAAACAAGAACATACCCAGCATGTACACCCCCGAAAACGGAGTGTGGCTGCCCACACTGGCGGGGTAAACATTCAAAACGGTCATACACGTCAAATGTTACATGTCTGTCTGAGTGTGTATGTGTGCGTGCCTGAAATCTGAATGAAACAGGAAACGAAGGACGAGCGCCCAATGGCAACCCCGTCAGTCGACTCTACCCAGATAGGCAGCCTGTTGTTTAATTGACCCCGAGTTTGCAAAGCGCTGAGAGCTTGGTCTCCGACGGAGGATAGCCGTTATATAAGTATCCATATCAAATCAAATGAAATAAAAATTGGGAACAAAGGGAAGCATAGACAGATACGGCGGGGAACAGACATATAGAAACACACAGCCGCAGAGAGAAGAATAACACAAGAATAGACCCAACAGCGTCAAAAAGAAAAGAAGAAAAAAAAAAAAAAAAAAAAGCGAAACACACACAGGCTCTTCAATTTCACTCTGGAGCTCTGGTCTCCTCCTCTGGGCCAGAGCTGAGAGAGGAAAAAACCCCATGGTTGCTGACCTAAATAAGAACGATGGCTCCACCTCACAACAGTGAAGGAAACAAACCCTGAAATTAGCCCAGCCAGAGTCAAATCGCGTTCCATTGATAGAGCGACTCTGACACTGAAAACCAGCCCTTATAGAAGAGGCACTCATCGTTCTCTTTACTCCAGACCCAGCGAACGAGCGACAGGTCAGGGAAAGCATTGAGAAAGGGGACGTAAAGACACGTCGCAGACCGTAAAATACACTGTGCCGACTAATACCGTTCAGTCAGCTGAAGAACGAGACCCACTGAATCTACGTCAAAGATGTCTGTGCGAAACATGCTATTGATCGGAGCAGTATATCTGAATTGTAAATGATGGGGTTTTACATTGCTGACGAACCAGTTGTGGGCGCATCTCTCTCTCTCTCTCTCTCTCTCTCTCTGTGTGTGTGTGTGTGTGTGTGTGTGTGTGTAGATGCATGGAAAAGGGGTTTAGGGACTCAAACCATTTGTTACAAATTGTAGTATTTGTTTAAATAACCAGCAAAACTGAATGCATAGAGCCTGGTGTGTTTCAACACTGATGGTAATATATGACTTTTATCAATGCTGGTCTCATGGTCATGACCAGTTGTCAGTTAGACACTTGTTAAAAAAAAATTAATACATTTAATTATATCCCAGAGGTGATATTTGCTATTGTTTTAAATACTCTATTTTTACGGTCTCATTTTTCTTGACACCTTCAACCGGGCAATGAGTCTGCAAGCAACTTGCCTACAACTGCCTCAGTTTTTGCGTCAAGACGTCTCACATGCAAAAGGTTGGCGAAGGAATCTAATGTCGATTAAATGCATTCCTCACCTCTGTTTCTTCCTGAATCAGTCTCTCACTGTCTGTCCTTATCAGTATCTTATCTTACCGTTATCGTTTTGTCTGTATGATCATATGGCCTTATTGGCCCCTGCCTCCGTCTGTCCTCATCACAATGTCCGCGTTTATCTCTTTGAATATATATCTCCATCTGTCTCTGTCTCCATCCCTTACGGACTGGCTTTGGTCTCTTTGTTTCTGTCTCTCTCTGTATCTGTCTCTGTCTGTTTGTCTGTCTGTCTGTCTCTCTCTCTCACTCATATGAGCCATTAGCGCAATCGAATCTTTTATGTGACCGACCATGGGCCGAAAAATCCAACATGGGCATGCCCCAATTCCACAATGTCAATCATTTCGCCACCGCAGCGAGTTAAATTTCCTTCGTTTTGCTAGGTATGGTAGTCAGGTGTTGCTGAATGGGTTTGTATGAAAACCAGTATTACAGCTGTATAATTATGAACACCACCAGGTTTCCTGCTGTGTTCACCGTCAGCGACATGGGTCATCTGGTTCTGATTCACACATCATAAAACGGATCTGACCATGGCCAGAAATGATAACATATCACGAAACACTTTATGTCAGGCCGATCAGAGAGAGAGAGAGAGAGAGAGAGAGAGAGAGAGAGAGAGAGAGAGGGAGGAGGAGGAAGAGAGGGAGAGAGAGCGAAACAGACGGACAGGGACAGAGTCACAGAGACAGGAAAACAGAGAGAGACAGATAGATAGATAGATAGAGAGACAGACAGACAGACAGTCAGAGACAGAGACAGGGACAGGGACAGACAGAGACAGAAAAATGAAACGCAAAGAAATGTTATTTAAGCATAATATACGCGCTATACACATTTTTTCCCAGCCTGACAGGCAGAGAAGCAGACAGAAACAGACAGACAGAAGTGGGAGTTGGGAGGAGTGAGAGATAATGGAGAGAGAACTAAGCATCAAACAAGAACAGCCGAATGAAATGGATAGTTTTTATATAAATCTAGTAGCAATCTGGGACTAAAACCAGCAGATTGTTACTGAGTCATCAATGTCTCAGTGCCCGCTGTTACCTCCTGTCAGATTGTATCGCCACAAACACCAGCTGTCTGTTCCCAGCTCACTATGAAAATGGTTTATAGAATACAGAAAATGGAAAGAGGCCATATCAAAAAGCCTTGGCAACAATCCACCTGTGGCGGAGGCTGATATATAAATTGACCAGAATTCAGACAGACAGAAAACAAAGGAATAGACAGGCAGAGACAGAAAGAGGGTGACAAAGAAGACAGACAGGCACATGGATCGATAGACTGAAAGATTGCGTTTTAGTTACTGCAACATTAAGCCTTCAAGATCCAGTCCCGTGCATGAAACCTGTTTACTACCCAAATCTAAGCTGATCCACGCTGACAGGAAATCTTTAAAACCGGGAAATACAAACTGAACAAGCCAACACAAAAAGGTTTACTGGCTTTCTTAGAATTCTGTACAGCATTGTTATCAGGCTTGATTGACTGGTTTGAATCTACTGCCAAAATAAAAACACAAAACCAACAAACTAAAAAACAAACTAATCAAAAACAAACAAAAACAAAACCAAGAACAGAACAAGACCATGCCCCAACCTGGCTAGACTTTAGTTATCTCCAATGGCATCTTGTAACCAAAAACCTCCACCATCTAATGCCAGTTGTCTGAGAACATGGCTTGAGGAGGAGCTGCGAACATGAATTACCAGTTATCAGTGACTCTGTAAACATCTGCTAACGTTAACTAAACATATGGGCCAGAGACAAGGTGGCGAGAGAGAGAGAGAGAGAGAGAGAGAGAGAGAGAGAGAGAGAGAGACTTGGTGATGGGGGGGTGGGGGGCAAACAGACAGACATACATGACAGATGACGACAGAGACAGAAACAAACGGAGAGAGAAATTAAATCAAATCAAATCATGTTGTTTATAGCCCAACCGAACCCTAAGGCCATAACGGAGAGAGAAATTAAGATAGAAAAAAAGAAAGTCTAATAAATGGGCCAAAACATTGACTCTGAATCTGACTTTAGAAACTAAGGAATAAACCGACAAAAACCTGTATGCTACTTCTGGGAAAATCAGAAACCAACGTTCTATACCTTTCGATATAGTCTGCTGAATATCGTCATGAGGACTGGCGGATCGGTTTTGGTCCATGGCCAAATACAACACCGCAGTCTCATTACCATTCCCATCAGTCATCTGGTCACCAAAGTCTCAGGAAATGGTTGGTACCAAATGGGAACAGACTGTCTGCCCAACTTCAGCGACTCCATAAACTGCTCTAAACGCCATGTGGACATTGTCCAAGAATGGTGAGAAATAGAGAGCGAGAACGAAAAGAACCAGAGAGAGCCAGAGAGAGAGAGAGGGGGGGGGGGGGGGGGGGGGGGTATGGGGGTTGAGTCGACAAAGACAGGCAGCAACTGACAGAGATGATGGTCTTTAAACCATCAATATTTAAACATTTTATTTACATTTCGTACTAAATTAGGATTGCAACCTGACAAATGAATATTGATATTTTTGTGATAGTAGAAAATTGATGGTGTCATACAGGAGAACTCTTCCTTGAATGGGAAAAAAAACGTGGTTGCTGTCTACGTCTCCACTGAACGGACCAATGTAATTTGAATATCTACCAAAGCCGAAAAAAATGAACTGTTAACCATCTTTTAAAACATGTTTTAGGAAAATAAATGGGACACTGCGTTATTCCTTTGCCTGCTTCTTGTAAAGTGATGGTGTTTCACACTCTGATTGTGGTCTTATACTGCAAAACCTTGTCATCATGTCATTGCCATTCTGTTACGTCACAACGTGAAAAGCAAAAGTGATTTTGGATTCGGAAAGTGGTTGGTATATGGTGCCTAATAAGAACAGACTGTTTCCATCACACTGGAAGTTCGGTTACAGCCATGATCGTCGACTGAATACTTGTCAAGAATCTCAAGCTTGGCTAATGACGTGCTTAGACTTCTCCCAAGTGACAATGCAAGTGGAATATCATGGAGCGAAACACATAAAGGTTCTTTATTCACTGATTTCCTATGACTGGCTATTAAAAAAAACCCCAACTGTTGAAGCATACATTGCAGGGCAAAGGGATTCCATGAAAAAAATCGCAGATAGCAAACAATTTAAGCCTTGAAACTAGCCCCAGCAAGTCTAGCCATTTTCTAGAAACAAAACGAATCTGGCACACTGACACGAAAAATTATCCCTTTCAGAAGAGCCAATCATAGTTTCTTTCTTTCTTTCTTAATTTATTTATTTTATCTATTCGTTCATTCATTCATTCATTCATCTATCTGTCTATCTATATCTATCTATCTGTCTGTCTATCTAAATGTCTATATATATATATATATATATATATATATATATATATATTAGCAGAAACAAGAAAAGACAAGTCAAGGAAGAGATTGAGAAATATGGCACACCGAAGTCAAAAAATACGCCGACCAATAAAACCAGACAGCTGAAAAAATCCACTAAATCTACGTCAAGCACGTCTGCGCTGAACAGTATGGGATTTTATGCTTTCCTGAATGGGGAATAGAGATTTATTGACGATGGCGGGCAGCCCCCCCCCCCCCCCCCACATAAACACACACACATATATTATATATATATATATATATATATATATATATGTGTGTGTGTGTGTATGTGTGTGTGTGTGTGTGTGTGTGTGTGTGTGTGTGTGTATCTGTGTGTATCTCTGCGTGTGTGTGTGTGTGTGTGTGTGTGTGTGTGTGTGTGTATAACACTTGTTGCACCTTCATTTCGGACCTCGATATCTTCGAACATTAAAATATACGTCTTCTCTCAACAACATCAACACCACCACCAACAAGCACGAAACATAATTTCCGTTTATTTGCATTTTTCTGTATTTGTTTGCTTTTGTTTATGTTTTCTTTTCTTTCTTTCTTTTTTTCTTT
>NC_134876.1:28841251-28846251 GCF_041734735.1 Babylonia areolata
CCGCCAAACCGTTCTTACTGTTGACTTAAAGCCAAGCAAAACACGACAGACTGGGAAGGAGAAAAATGCAGAGGATGAGCGAAATTTATATAGAGAGAGAGGCGAGAGGGGAGGCGGGGGCGAGGCGGAAATGGATGGAGAGGGAGGGAGAGAAAGCGACTCGACAAACAGGCAGACAGAAGTTTGCCACTCCTACACTATCAAGGTTGATGGGTTGGAAGCCCACAATTTCTCGCAATCCCACGACTTCTCTCACAAAGTCATAGAAATCATGGGATTGCGAGAAATCGTGGTCGTTCCCCTCACACGTTTTCTCTCAATTGCGAGAAATCGTGGGAGGCGCCCCTACGAGTGAGAAATCGTGGGAAGTCCCCCTTATTTCAATCAAAAACATTTACTTTGTCATCAGAGTTGGATTCATGTCTTTTCCCAATGCAAATCTAAGAGAAAAACGAGAGAGAGAAAAACAACAACAAACGAGAAATAGGAGCGACGACAACGTCGATCATGATAATGACGGTGGCGTTAGCGAAGACATCAACAATAGACGGTGAAGGTGATAACACAGTACTGGTTTTAAAAATGTGTATGTGGGTGAATGAGTGGGTGGGTGAGTGAGTGAGTGAGTGAGTGAGTGAGTGAGTAAGTGAGTGAGTGAGTGAGTGAGTGAGTGAGTGAGTGAGTGTGTGTGTGTGTGTGTGTGTGTGTGTGTGTGTGTGTGTGTGTGTGTGTGTGTGTGTGTGTGTGTGTTTCCTTTTGTGTGTTTACTTGACCGGTTGATTTGTTCTCTTCTTTCACTTTGTTTTTTAGAATAATATTTTCATGTTCTGAGTGTCCTTCATGAAACCGAGAATCTATTTTCAGTGCAATCTTACATGCGAAAACATACTGACACAAACAGATGAACAGATGAGCAAGAATGAAATGAAGAACATTCATAATAAATGTGACAGAACCGTTTGCACCACAACAAACATCAAAACTATTTGGTCCAATTTTCACGCTTTCTACTTGAGGATAAAGCATTGTGAATATACAATACGTTACATTACATTACATAAGATCATATCATACCATATTATGTTATATTATATCATATCATGTTTCTGTTCGAATTATGTACACTGCCTTAATTTTTTTGTTTGCTATTGATTCCGATGTTGAAGTCGAGGTCAGTGCATTGCAGTGATCCATCACATGTGAAATACAAATAGATGTGTTTCTGTGTTCATTTCTGTTGATGTCTTCAAGAACGCCATTGTCATTATCATTACCGTTATTGTCGTTGCTCCCCTCTTTCTCTTTTCTTTTCTTCTCTCTGATTTTTTTCTCCTAGACTTGCATTTGCATTGGGAAAAGACAAGAACCCAACTCTGATGACACATTGTGGGAAATCGTGTGGCGCCGCCCCCCACGATTTCTTGCAATTGAGAGAAAACGTGGGAGGGGAACAACCACGATTTCTCGCAATTTGAGAGAAATCGTGGGATTGCGAGAAATCGTGGTCTTACACGGGGTCATATGCTTTACCACTCTGCTGTATTACCATTTCTTTGTTTACCACTCTGTTGTATTGTCAAGGTTGGAGCCGTACTTTGCTTCATCCCTGGTGTATTTGTACTTAGGTTTGAACAAAGTCAAAGGATGACCCCCGCTCCAACCCGAAAAAAAGATGAATGAATGAATAATGAATTTATTAATGAAATGAATGAATAAATAAATACATAAATAAATAAATACATAAATAAATGAATAAATGAGAGAAACCATCACGGGATATTGTCCCACGATCTTGTCGTGTAAGTTCAAAGCCAAACCTAACATGGTAAATATCAATAAATAGTATGCGTAGATGGTAGCTCCATTATGGAATCGATCCAGTAGTTGTGAAGAAAATTGTCCACACAGATACAGACAGACACACAGACAGACACACACAGACACACACACACTGACACACACTTACTCACTCACTCACATAATCACTTACACATATGCACACATACACACAGAGCTCAGAAAATTACAGCTGTTCATCTGTGCACAAACTCACTCGTCTGTGATGTCATTTTCGTCGACAAGTTAAGCCCACGTTTGCTCCACAAACCTCCAAGATCGATCTGTATGCTACCACGGTACGATTGCCAAACAGCTGCAAACATGAGTCCTTTCCATTGCATATCTTGATATCACAGCCTAACAGCTGCAAAAAGAAAAGAAGAAAAAATAAAGAAACAAGAGAGGCAAGGCCTTCAAGACTCACTTGTGATAAATTAAGTCCCCTAGCATTAATTACAGAGTAATTTCCCTTTTTTACTATCTGCACCAAAACGTTTGCAAAATAAATAAAAATTCCATGCTTAAGCAAAATAAGTTCCTGTTTGAACAAAAAATGATAATAATGACTCCTCTTGTTGTTGTGTCAGAATAAGAGGTCAAAGTGCCAAGTTTAGAGAATACAAAAAATATAAATATAACAGTAAATGCAGTTTGCATATAATTAGGCTTCTTTATTTATTTTTTGTGCCCATCCCAGAGGTGCAATATTGTTTTAAACAAGATGACTGGAAAGAACTGAATTTTTCCTATTTTTATGCCAAATTTGTTGTCAACTGACAAAGTATTTGCAGAGAAAATGTCAATGTTAAAGTTTACCACGGACACACACACACACACACACACACACACACACACACACACAGAGACAACCGAACACCGGGTTAAAACATAGACTCACTTTGTTTACACAAGTGAGTCAAAAAGCCGTATCAATTTCACATATATCGATAAAGTCCGACTTGTTAACACACACAACATTCCGTTTCGATCTCCCCTGTTACATTTTGTTCTGAGGGGCAGTGCAGTTTGGCGATTCACTGTGAGCAAAGAAATGGTCAAACAAGATTTCGTTTTCTCCAAACAAGATTTTGTTTCCTTTAAAATGGATTTTAATTTCTTACAAATGCATCTTCATATGTTCTCCGTACTCTATGTTTGCTTTTTTCCCTCGTGTTTCTTTCTTTAAACTAAAGTTTGTGTTGTTTTACTCTCTCTCTCTCTCTCTCTCTCTCTCTCCAAATGTACCGATTCATTCATCCAACACAGTATCATATGGGGAAACGGGCAGATGTTTTTCGCACATAAGAACTTTTTGTGAAATGTATTTAACAGTGGCTGGAATTACTGAAGCTTCCACAATCACGTTTGTGCGAGCAGGTTTATGGTGTGATGTCATCACAAATGAAATTAAAAAAAAAAAAAGAGTTTATAGTGTTAACAAAAAGTTTTATCTGAATATGGTTTTGGAATTGTGTGTCTAAGGAAGTGGAAAATAAACAGCAATGCAAAGACTTCTTCGTTCTTTTAGCAGAATTGGCATTCTGATTTGGAACCAAAAGAAAAGTATAGCTGGTTTGTTATTCAAAAGAATGTTTCAGACGGAAAATTCCTAACAGTTATCACAGATAAACGGCGAAAATTAAATCTTGCACGACCTTGGCATAAGACATAATTATGGATTCGATGCAAATACAAGATGGTTTCAGCCGGAGACACCCACATAATTACCATGCCCTTTGTACACATCCAGAGTAGATGATGAAAAAATATTCCTTGTTTCAATGTCAATTATAACAATTATGTTAAAGTGAGAAAAAAAAGTTCGTTTTTTTAAAACCTGCTTCAGCTTTAAAAAAGAAAAAGAAAAAAAAAGGGACGCTGTTTCTGTTTTATCGTCTGATGATGAACTTATAAAACTGCCAATAGTTAAATATATTGCAGAGGCACAAGGAATAAGATACAGCCAAACTAATCATAATGATATCAGAGTAAATGAGGGGGATAATCATGTGTAACGTTTATTATTCTGCATTGCAGATGGCATGCCAGATATCAAAATAGATCAAGAACAATGACACTACTAGAACGGATGGTCGAGTCTTGGATTTTTTTATTTTTTTTTTTCATGATTTTTTGTTTGTTTTGTTATTGTTTATTCAATAAATTGTGAGTGTGTAGTATCCTGATGAAAGTAGCATTGTTTTTAGTGTGTTTTGTTCTGTATACCTGGAATAAGCTGAGTGTGTTGTACTGTACTTGTGGTGATATAAGAATTATCCCCCTTGTCAATAGACCCTTACAGGTAATGACACTAAAATGTCAAAGTGTCAGAGCGTCAAAGCGTCTCTTTCTCCATCCACTTCTCTCTCTCTCTCTCTCTCTCTCTCTCTCTCTCTCTCTCTCTCTCTCTCACTCACTCACTCTTATTTGCTTTTTCTCTCTCACTCACATGTCAAACAACAGCAATTTTGGTAAAAGGAGTACAAGAATATGCTGACATAAATCAATACGTAGACTAAAGTAAGCCAACATTCAACATTGTTAAAAAGAAAAGAAAAAAAAAAAGATTCATTGCCATCAATGTCAATGTAAATCCGAGTGAACATGTGTGCGCGTGCGTGCGCGCACATGTGTGTGTATGTGTGCATGCTTGTGTGCGTGCATGCGTATGTTTGTGTGTGTCCCTCCCTCTCTCTCCCCCCCCTCCCTTCCTAATTGTTCTCGACGCAATCATCAGATTTCACAACCGCCTTCTAAACCGACGACTTTCACTGAATCCGCCGGGACAGGTACCTCTTTCTGTCTTCATTCCCTGCCGAGCGATTCTCCCCCGAGTCACTTGGGACATACAATGAAGCCCTCTAATGAGACCTGACAAGACGAGACAGGGCCGTAATGAGTTTGTGAAGCCTTGTCTGACGAGTCGAGGTAGCCGAGTGGTAAAAGCGTTTGACTTTAGCCCGCGGGTGGGCGAGGTGAATAGTTCGAATCCCGACAGCGCCCTGGTGGGGGGGTAGAGAGTTCTAGTCTCCTGACTCTGCAGACTTTGCAGACTGGGTTGTGTCTTCTTCATTCCCATCGTGTGCTACATACGCATAGAGACCCCCTGCTTCAAAGTCAGCTTTCGCAGCATCATGGAAACACGATCGCTTCCAGCGTGC
>NC_134876.1:28848751-28866251 GCF_041734735.1 Babylonia areolata
TGTGTGTGTGCGCGCGCGCGTGTGTATGTGTGTGTGTGCTTGCGCGCGCATGTGTGCATGTGCGCGCGTGCGCGTGCCCATGCTTGGTAATTTCGTCTTCCGCTTTCGCCAAAGACAGGAGAAGAAGAAGAAGGACTGAATCACATGCATGGGAGGAACGTCAACACGAAGGACAGGAGGCATGTAGCTCACCACCGCCCTCAAGACTGTTTGCTTCCCCCTGATACTCCTCTAAGCTTATTTGACATTGCAGAAACGAATACCACCGCCTGGGAACACACACTCACTGTCAGACAGCCACGGTGCCGACAGACCGACTGTCGGCTGTTTGTGTGCGGATTGAGAGAGAGAGAGAGAGAGTGCACGTGTGTGTGCTGCTACGTCGACCTGGCAGGCGAGGCTGCACTCGAAAACGCACACACTGAGTGACATCAAACCCCTGTCAATCTCAATCACGGTGCTAGCAGTAGAGTGATTTGACTCTGAATGTTAATTAATTGAGATTGACTAGCATGTTCAGTGCACTGTTTGTTGTTGCTGCTGTTGTTGGTGGTGTTGTAGTTGTTAAGCTATTCATATGCACAGTCTGTTCATACTGATTGGTATACCTACTTTTTTGTGCCTGCATCATATCAAAATGATTATTTTTATGCATTTAAAAAACACAATCACGAGAAAATAAAATAAGCCAGACAGACAGGCAGAGAAAAACAGTGAAAGAAAGAGACGGACAGGCAGAGAGAGACAGAGAGAGAGATGTTCATATATTGGGATTTAAACCCGTGGACACTAGCTTTCACGATGGCCGTATGACCGACTGGGCCGTCGCTCCACATGCAGTTTAAGTAAAACAGTCATCACAGCAATGAAGGGAGGTTTGTTTGTGTGAGCCATCAGAAACTATGAACGGAATGCTACATAGCTTCAGAACAGAGGAAGTTGACTGCGCTGGTTTTCTATCAGAGCTGGCGAGGATGAATATCCTTTGAACCCATCCAGGGACGTAAACTTCCTTGACAACAGACTTGAAAAAAACAACAACAGAAGAACAAAAACAACTGAAGATAATGAAGTGTCTGCTCCAACTGTGACCGCCGTATCAGCGTATCCACTCTCGTGCTGTGATGTTATCACAACTGATGTCACCACAGTCTTGTTTCCATCTCGTTTATAATGATTTCAATGTTATATTTGTTAATATGCATTTCTGTATTGCTTTGTTCTCCTTTCCTCACCCATTCACAACGCTCCCGTCGTTAATGGGTTGGAACTGAATACATTACTTACCAATTCATGCTTTTGTTTTACATGTTAACTCTCTCCATACGAATGGCGAAAGAGACGACGTTAACAGCGTTTCACCCCAATTACCGCCATCAAAATATTGCAAGCGGAAGAGGTGAATATTGACAAAGAATACCACAATTCTGACGACAGAACCTAAAGGTTGGGTCATTGAGACACCCACTGGACATCCGAGTGGTCTGTGTAGAGGAGAAGAGAGGGCTGGCCGTACTGAGTGAGTTAATATAACCCTTCACAAAGGGTCATGGCCTTTATATCAAATAACCATCCGAGTCAATAGTCTCCCTCTCTCTGAATCGCTCTGTATCAGTATCTTTATCTATATCTCCATCTGTCTCTTATGTGCCTCTTTCTGTCTGTGTCTGTCTGCCTCTCTATCTCTGTCTCTCTGTCACTGTGTTTCCTTATCTGTATGCCTGTCTGTCTCTGAGGCATTAAAGGTTTCACATCTACTGAGACCACCCAATCTCATATTAGCGTGATGATTGACATGAATCAGATACTAAACAGTGGCAATTAATTTGCTCCCTGATATTTCTGTCGCACCCACCCAGAAGTGTAGGCTCTACCCATATACACACACACTGACACAGACACAGACACACACACACATACACAACACACACACACACACAGAGAAATAAATACATAATAATAATAATAATAATAATAATAATGGATACTTATATAGCACACTATCCATAAATCTGCTCTAGGTACTCTACAAAAAACATTTATGCTTAAAAAACACATTACATCAATGCTAAGTGCACACACCAAAATGTGACTAAAAAATTAAACACAAACACACACACACACACACACACACACACACACACACACACACACAGTGCATACATACATTTTAACATACATATGTACATAGCAGCTACCCTCAACACATACACACACATTGGCACACACAAAGACAAACATATACAAACTGACGCGCGCGCGCGCGCACACACACACACACACACACACACACACACACACTAATACACATTCATATACATGCATACATACGTCCAGGGAAAAAAAACAAACAAACACGAAAAACCGACATGCTGTGAGCGTAAAAGAATTCCTGGCAATTTTCACCTGTGTAGATCATCTCCCTTCCACCTCATATCATATCTACGATCCTGACGACCTGCTGCCTCATATGTCAGCTGTGGTATCCCGCCAACAACCGTGGCTGTCTCCGTTCGAGTTGGGTATCACAACATGATTTATGTTTCTTAATACCGCCTGATGTATTACACCAGCGCGTTGGCTTCGCTAACACCTTTTATCATAACGTGAACAATGGCTTTGGGAGGGTCTGTGTGGTGCAAGATCCTTATAAGCTACACCAACCAGCAGAAAGCCGTCAGATCACGTCCACCTCATTATCCAATTTTGCATTCTGGCGACTGCACGAGAGGGGGGTCTTACAGTGATGCAATCACGGGATTACTTCACTGATAGCTGGTTAGCAGCGAAAGAGGAGGTAAAGGGGGTTGGGAGAGAGAGAGAGAGAGAGAGAGAGAGAGAGGCAGACAGACATACTGACAGACAAACAGAGAGACAGCACAAAGAGACAGAGAGTCGGTATATGAAATAACCACCCGAATCAGAGTGTCTCTCTCTGATGCATTAAAGGTTTCACTCCTATTGAGACCACCCAATCTCTTATTAGCACGATGATCGACATGAATCAGATACTAAACAGTGGCACTTAATTTCTTCACCGCTATTTCTGTCACACCGACCCAGAAGTATGGGCTCCCCCCTACATACACACACACACACACACACACACACACACACAGACGCACACACACACCACACAAATGCATGCATGTATACATGCATAAACACATACATGCATACATACAAACACACATACGTCCAGCGACACAAAGAAACGAAAAACCGACATGCTGGAAGTGTAAAATAATTCCTGGCAATTTTCACCTGTGTAGATCATCTCCCTCCCACCTCATATCACATCTACGATCCTGATGACCTGCTGCCTCATATGTCAGCTGTGGTATCCCGCCAACAACCGTGGCTGTCTCCGTTCGAGTTGGGTATCACAACATGATTTATGTTTCTTAATACCGCCTGATGTATTACACCAGCGCGTTGGCTTCGCTAACACCTTTTATCATAACGTGAACAATGGCTTTGGGAGGGTCTGTGTGGTGCAAGATCCTTATAAGCTACACCAACCAGCAGAAAGCCGTCAGATCACGTCCACCTCATTATCCAATTTTGCATTCTGGCGACTGCACGAGAGGGAGGTCCTACAGTGATGCAATCACGGGATTACTTCACTGATAGCTGGTTAGCAGCGAAAGAGGTGGTAAAGGGGGTTGGGAGAGAGAGAGAGAGAGAGAGAGAGAGAGGCAGACAGACATACTGACAGACAAACAGAGAGACAGCACAAAGAGACAGAGAGTCGGTATATGAAATAACCACCCGAATCAGAGTGTCTCTCTCTGATGCATTAAAGGTTTCACTTCTATTGAGACCACCCAATCTCTTATTAGCACGATGATCGACATGAATCAGATACTAAACAGTGGCACTTAATTTCTTCACCGCTATATCTGTCACACCGACCCAGAAGTATGGGCTCCCCCCTACACACACACACACACACACACACACACACACACCCCACACAAATGCATGCATGTATACATGCATAAACACATACATGCATACATACAAACACACATACGTCCAGGGACACAAAGAAACGAAAAACCGACATGCTGGAAGTGTAAAATAATTCCTGGCAATTTTCACCTGTGTAGATCATCTCCCTCCCACCTCATATCATATCTAATATCCTGACGACCTGCTGCCTCATATGTCAGCTGTGGTATCCCGCCAACAACCGTGGCTGTCTCCGTTCGAGTTGGGTATCACAACATGATTTATGTTTCTTAATACCGCCTGATGTATTACACCAGCGCGTTGGCTTCGCTAACACCTTTTATCATAACGTGAACAATGGCTTTGGGAGGGTCTGTGTGGTGCAAGATCCTTATAAGCTACACCAACCAGCAGAAAGCCGTCAGATCACGTCCACCTCATTATCCAATTTTGCATTCTGGCGACTGCACGAGAGGGAGGTCCTACAGTGATGCAATCACGGGATTACTTCACTGATAGCTGGTTAGCAGCGAAAGAGGTGGTAAAGGGGGTTGGGAGAGAGAGAGAGAGAGAGAGAGAGAGAGGCAGACAGACATACTGACAGACAAACAGAGAGACAGCACAAAGAGACAGAGAGTCGGTATATGAAATAACCACCCGAATCAGAGTGTCTCTCTCTGATGCATTAAAGGTTTCACTTCTATTGAGACCACCCAATCTCTTATTAGCACGATGATCGACATGAATCAGATACTAAACAGTGGCACTTAGTTTCTTCACCGCTATTTCTGTCACACCGACCCAGAAGTATGGGCTCCCCCCTACACACACACACACACACACACACACACACACACACACAGACACACACACCACACAAATGCATGCATGTATACATGCATAAACACATACATGCATACATACAAACACACATACGTCCAGCGACACAAAGAAACGAAAAACCGACATGCTGGAAGTGTAAAAGAATTCCTGGCAATTTTCACCTGTGTAGATCATCTCCCTCCCACCTCATATCACATCTACGATCCTGATGACCTGCTGCCTCATATGTCAGCTGTGGTATCCCGCCAACAACCGTGGCTGTCTCCGTTCGAGTTGGGTATCACAACATGATTTATGTTTCTTAATACCGCCTGATGTATTACACCAGCGCGTTGGCTTCGCTAACACCTTTTATCATAACGTGAACAATGGCTTTGGGAGGGTCTGTGTGGTGCAAGATCCTTATAAGCTACATCAACCAGCAGAAAGCCGTCAGATCACGTCCACCTCATTATCCAATTTTGCATTCTGGCGACTGCACGAGAGGGGGGTCTTACAGTGATGCAATCACGGGATTACTTCACTGATAGCTGGTTAGCAGCGAAAGAGGAGGTAAAGGGGGTTGGGAGAGAGAGAGAGAGAGGCAGACAGACATACTGACAGACAAACAGAGAGACAGCACAAAGAGACAGAGAGTCGGTATATGAAATAACCACCCGAATCAGAGTCTGTCTGATGCATTAAAGGTTTCACTTCTATTGAGACCACCCAATCTCTTATTAGCATGATGATCGACATGAATCAGATACTAAACAGTGGCACTTAATTTCTTCACCGCTATTTCTGTCACACCGACCCAGAAGTATGGGCTCCCCCCTACACACACACACACACACACACACACACACACACACACACACCACACAAATGCATGCATGTATACATGCATAAACACATACATGCATACATACAAACACACATACGTCCAGCGACACAAAGAAACGAAAAACCGACATGCTGGAAGTGTAAAATAATTCCTGGCAATTTTCACCTGTGTAGATCATCTCCCTCCCACCTCATATCACATCTACGATCCTGATGACCTGCTGCCTCATATGTCAGCTGTGGTATCCCGCCAACAACCGTGGCTGTCTCCGTTCGAGTTGGGTATCACAACATGATTTATGTTTCTTAATACCGCCTGATGTATTACACCAGCGCGTTGGCTCCGCTAACACCTTTTATCATAACGTGAACAATGGCTTTGGGAGGGTCTGTGTGGTGCAAGATCCTTATAAGCTACACCAACCAGCAGAAAGCCGTCAGATCACGTCCACCTCATTATCCAAGTTTGCATTCTGGCGACTGTACGAGAGGGGGGTCTTACAGTGATGCAATCACGGGATTACTTCACTGATAGCTGGTTAGCAGCGAAAGAGGAGGTAAAGGGGGTGGGGAGAAAGAGAGAGAGGCAGGCAGACATACTGACAGACAAACAGCACAAAGAGACAGAGAGTCGGTATATGAAATAACCACCCGAATCAGAGTGTCTCTCTCTGATGCATTAAAGGTTTCACTTCTATTGAGACCACCCAATCTCTTATTAGCACGATGATCGACATGAATCAGATACTAAACAGTGGCACTTAATTTCTTCACCGCTATTTCTGTCACACCGACCCAGAAGTATGGGCTCCCCCCTACACACACACACACACACACACACACACACACACACACACACAGAGACACACACACACACCACACAAATGCATGCATGTATACATGCATAAACACATACATGCATACATACAAACACACATACGTCCAGCGACACAAAGAAACGAAAAACCGACATGCTGGAAGTGTAAAATAATTCCTGGCAATTTTCACCTGTGTAGATCATCTCCCTCCCACCTCATATCACATCTACGATCCTGATGACCTGCTGCCTCATATGTCAGCTGTGGTATCCCGCCAACAACCGTGGCTGTCTCCGTTCGAGTTGGGTATCACAACATGATTTATGTTTCTTAATACCGCCTGATGTATTACACCAGCGCGTTGGCTTCGCTAACACCTTTTATCATAACGTGAACAATGGCTTTGGGAGGGTCTGTGTGGTGCAAGATCCTTATAAGCTACACCAACCAGCAGAAAGCCGTCAGATCACGTCCACCTCATTATCCAATTTTGCATTCTGGCGACTGTACGAGAGGGAGGTCCTACAGTGACGCAATCAGGGGATCACTTCACTGATAGCTGGTTAGCAGAGAAAGGGAGGCTTGAGGGGGTGGCAGAGAGAAAGGGAGAGAGAGAATGAGAGAGGAAGGCGGGCGTAACAAATACAGAAACAGACAGACTGACAGAGAGACAGACTGAGAGAGAGAGAGAGAGAGACAGCGACAAAAAGACACACAGACAGACAGACAGAGAGAGAGAGAGAGAGAGAGAGAGAGAGAGAGAGAAAGACAGAGAGAGATATATTTGTTTCAGGGAACAGAGGGTAAATCACATGATGACCTGTTTACATTCTGCCCTCACCAGCAAATAAAATCAGCCCTCACTAGAGAAACAAAAACTTCACAACAATTACAAGGAAACAAATCGAATGAAACGCACAAAATTAATGTAAGCAACAGAACTCCCCAACAAAGAATAACAGAATATTAAGAAGAAAATGCACTGAATCGTGAAATCCTTTCTGACAGGAAGGAACATTATGACAGAAGTTTGTCTACCTCTATAAACATCGAGAACAGTATCCCATAAGGATATAATTATTATTGCTCCGCTAGAAGCTGGGATGAATGTTCCTCTTACGAAACACGCTAACGGTCTTCAAATCATATATCTCTTCATCATATCAGAAAAATAAAGTAATATACTTTATCAAACATGGCTTGCATAACTGATTAGGCAGTTCCCTTGTGTCAATGTTCGTTCTTCTGACAGCGGTTAATTAAGTTGTGACACGCATTAGCTGACCACACATGCAGCACACACACATTTGACCAAATTGGCTTCTTCTGAGTCCTAAATCACGAGGCACAAACATTTAAATTATTTTTCAATTACTACTGCATTCCCTTTTTTAACAGACTATTTCTTCCCGAAGATAATTAATTTTGTGTACCAATTACTACCGAGTTCCATTAAAAAAAAATCGTATTCTTTTGGTTTTCTTCCTATTTTAATCAATACAACCTTTTTTGGGGCGGCTTTCATGAACTAACGCGCTGCGATTTTCATCCTGATGAACTGAACAAACTTGAACAAACTTGATGTGTCTGGATCGTGTGCTGTTGAGGTGTTAATTACTGCCATTACCGAGATGTCTGAAATGTCGACATGGGAGAAAACCACTATTATATCAGACATAACACATGGCTCTTTTCATTATGGAAAAGTCAATTCGCTCACGTTTGCTGTCATTGAATAGGTCGAAATACCCTTGGCAATCACAGCTACCTTTTACTTATGTTTCTTTCAGTCATCAGTTGTTGTTTTGTTTTGTTTTCGTTTGTCTGTTGTTTTTTATTTTATGTTTTTTTGTTGTTCTTTTTTTTATAGAAAAGGTTCGTTTTCTTGCACTTGTTTCCTCCATAGATATGAAAGGAAATAAAATTTTGTATGTGTCTATACATTATATACAAATCTACTTATGCATATACAAATTAACATATATTTCTGTCAAAGTCTGTTATGGGTTGGACTTTGAGGTGCCCATCACTAATAAGAGTTTTTCATGGCGTGTTTAGGTCATAATAGCTACGTAGGTTTTGGCGCACACACACACACACTCACACACACACACACACACACACACACACACACCCATATGTATGTATGTATGTATGTATGTATGTATATACATACATACATATAAAAAAAACAAGATACAGATAGATATAATATATGCATACACTAACACACACACACACACGTACACACACACACACACACACACACTGTGTGTGTGTGTGTGTGTGTGTGTGTGTGTGTGTGTGTGTGTGTGTGTGTGTGTGTGTGTGTGTGTGTGTGTGTGTGTCTCTGTCGTGTCTCTGTGTGGAACAAGCTTAGATTGTATTTGATTTCAGTTACACACCGACATGCATGAACGGTCACACGCACACTCCCGGGCACACATATCAAAAAAAAAAAAAAAAAAAGAAAAAAGAAAAGAAAAGCTATTCCAATTTATCGACAAAAAAAAAAAAAAAAAAAAGTTTTCACAAACCACCTGTGCGATATTCATCTGCGTTCACTGATACTGGGGTAGAGTTACACGTTCATGGGACTTAAATCAATACAACATATCGTAAACCTCCCAACTCTGGTGGTGAGATCCGTCTGTCCACACTAGTAGAGGACAGCTGTCGGGTCATTAAATCGTACCCTGGTTAGTCCCTGAACCAAAAGATAAAGGGGGGAAACTAATAACTCTCTCTCTCTCTTTCCCTTCCATCGCTATGCATCTCTGTGACAGAGACACACAGACACAGACAAACACACACACACACACACACACACACACACACACACACACACACGTGTAACACACACACACACACACACGTACATGTAACACACACACACACACACACACACATATATATATATATATATATATATATATATATATATATATATATATATGCATCCGCTCTTCATTGATTTAGCATATTTTACCATCCAACCCCCTCCCCCCTACACGCAAATGGCACTGTATTTGAAAACAGTTTGCATACATATAGTGCTCGTGTCTTCAAATGACACGCGCACTTCCCTGTGTATTAGTGTGTGCATATCTCTCTCTCTGTGTGTGTGTGTGTGTGTGTGTGTGTGTGTGTGTGTGTGTGTGTGTGTGTGTGTGTGTGTGTACGTGTGTAGATATATAATATACACGGGCACACGCGCATGCACGCACGCACGCACGCACTCATTTGCAAACACTCACTTACACGGATGCAAATGCATAAACTTGACAAACTAAACAGTAGCATGTGTCTGAACTGTTTTGATCAATACTGTAAATTGAATATTCAGTCAGAACGAACCACTGCAACTTGATGGCGAAGCCACTGATTTATCACATAAGTCCTTGTACTCTTTTACTCCTAAATGTAGTTTTTTTATTTGTTTTTTTAAACATGCTTGTTTGCTGAACCACTACGATCAGTGCATTCGACGCTCATACAGCACATTGGGATTTTTCGCCCAAAATGTTTAGCCACTATTCTGTCAATAATATTTACTTGAAACATTGAAAAAATAAACTTTTGTTTTCACACCCTGATAGCTATTCTGTCACTAACATCTACTTGAAACATTAAAAAAACCCACAAAAACAACAACACAAACTCTTTTTTTCACACACTGATGGCAAACCCGTATACGATACTAATCCTTTTGTAACACTGAACTCACATGCACGTGAAACTCGTCCTCATCATCAAAACTTCGGCAATTCATGGAGCAATGACATCAGTTCGGTGAATTTGACACATAAAATCAGTTATTGGTGTTGTCATCAAATCTCCTCGTCTGTATTCATCTTTTCGTTTGATTTTAAACCTGCTCCCTTCTCAGTTCTCCTTACCTTCTTCTTCTCTCTCTCTCTCTTTCTCTCTGTCAGTCTGATGTAGCTAAAAGGCACGACATTGTTTCTGCTTTGTCGTCTAATGATGACCTCACAATACTGTCAATAGCTAAATTTCTTGTAGAAGCACAAAGAATAAGATGTAGTCTTACTATTCAGAACAATACCAGAGTAAATGAGGGGGATAATAATGTATAATGTCTACTATCTTATGTTCAGACTGTAAGCCAGATAATAAGGTAGACATTGAACAGTATCGTTGATAGAATGGATGGTCGAGTAATGGTGTTTTTGTCTTTGGGTTTTGTTTTTGTTTCTTTTTTAATGTTTGTTGCTTCCATTCTGTAAGGATGTTGCATTTCGATAAAAGCTGTTTTGTTTTTCTTTGTTTACGTGTTTTGTTTTGTTTTGATGGATTAAGCAGAGTGTGGTATGGTACTTGTGGTGACATAAGAATTAACCCTATCACCCCCTTGTCAATAGACCTATGCAGGTAATGACAATAAAATATCAAAGCGTCAAAGCGTCTCTGTCTGTCTGTCTGTCTTTTAGATTTTCATTTACAATTCCACAAGAAGCAACAAGGATGTCACCGTTGTGTCCATTTTAATAAGATCACAACGTAACCTTCTTTTTGCTTCCCCCTCGCCCCCCCGCCCCCCCCCCCCCCCCGCCCCCCACCGCCCCCTCCCATGAAACCCCTGGCTACTTCCCTTCTTTCTTCTTCTTCATTCTTCTTTCTCTCCATATGATTTTCTTGTTGTCTTCTTCTTGTTGTTGTTCTACGCTTCAAAAGAGTTCAACAAGTATCGATGTCTATTCAGAGGGGAGTATGTGGCAATTTCCTTCATGTCACAGCAGCCTTCTCCTTTTGAAGACTTTTTATCCTGTATTTCTCTTGTTCTTTCTTTCTTTTCTGTTTTTTTTTCTCTCCGTCTATGTCTTTCTCGCTTCGTTGTTTTTCTCCTTCCTATCCGTGTGTATTTCTTAATATAACTTATGTCTCCACACATCTCTGCATGTAACACCTTCGATCCTTTTGGCGCCCGTGTGTGTCTCCATCAGATAAGAAAACTTGGACATGAATGTCGGCGACCGTTTTTATTGCCTGAGACACAGGTCGTGTGGGTTGAATACTCAGTGAGAGTCTCATCTGATCCACACGTGAATCCATGCTGAGTGAGTGTGATGTCTTTTGCGTATGGACAGCGCGAACACAGACATGATTCCTGCACATGGACATCATTCGTTAACATGATCAGGACACACTATCTGTGAGCAGGGAAGTCAGACATCACCCACAAACAACCTCCCCCTTCCCCCGCTCCCCTATCCCTCTCCCCCCCCCCCCTCCCCCCTACGCAGCCTGAGAAGAAGCCAATGAAAATAACCGTTCCTTTCCCAGTGAACCACATCTGAGAGTAAAGCCCTCAGGCCGAGAATTTTTGGCATAACCATGATTCCTGCTCCTTTAGCGCAACTTATATCATAATAGCACCTTTATATTTATCACGTGAAAATGGTTCTGCCTCCTGGTTTGGTAGATGAACATTTTGTAATATACGAAGCTCACAATGCTGATAACACATGCCATGCCTGCACTTATAAGCACATCAGGAAATTAACGCTGTTCCCAACGCTTCTGTCAGCAATGCCAACACTTCTGGCAATAGCTGGGCGCAACAGTCGAGTGGATAAAGCGTTGGAGTTTCAATTTGAGGGTCTCGAGTTCGAATCTTGGTAACGGCGCCGGGTGGGTAAAGGATTGATATTTTTCCGATCTCCCAGATAAATATATGTCAACATATGAATATACATGCTATTGCCTGAATTCCCTTCGTGTGTCCACGCACGCAGTAGATCAAATATGCACGTTACAGATCCTGTAATCCACATCAGTGATCGGTGGGTTATGGAAACATGACAAAAAACAAGCATGCACGCCCCCAAAACGGAGTATGGTAAAATAAAGAAGATTGTCATACATGCTACATGTTACATGTCTATATATCTTACCGTAACTGAAACCTGATTAAATGACACAGGAAACGAATAATGAACGCCCAATGGCAGCTAGCTGTCAGTCGGCTCTACCCAGGTAGGCAGCCTGTTGTGCAAATGACTACGTGTTTGTAAAGCGCTTAGAGCTTGGTCTCCGACCGCGGATAGGCGCTATAATTATATGTATCCATCTCATCATCATCGTCTGCTACCTTCTGAGAACGGTAACTATTACGATTTCAAAAGCCGCTGTACCGCATACAGACGACCGGAAGTTATGGCTTCCCAACTCATCCGAAGCATATCATTAGAACACTGTGGGGCTGTTCACTCACGATGAACTCCTCCCAACAAGTGAGTGTGCTCTGGGGTCCGACGGGAAGACTGGGACCACATCTTTGTGTGTCAACCATTTCACAGATGCACCTTAAATACTGTGGACAGGTGCCTGAGACAAGCTTGGAACACTGCGATATCTTTATTGCAGACTGAACAGCTTTTTACCACACGTTATATGAGGATAGCTATTTCTTAGTTCCTGATCTGAATGATCGCTTCAAAAGGACACTGATAGGAACTAGAAAGCAACCTTTCTTCGCTGCATTGTAGAAACGAAACCGCAGCTATGAACTTGTCCACAGAAAAAAAATGGCGACTTTGATAAAACACTGGGTCGCACTCAAGTTTCCTGCGGCTCTTTGAAATGACTACTGGCGCTCAACAGGCAGAAGGTCATCAGGATGTCAAGAAAAAACAAATCTTGGTATAAACACACACACACACAAAAAAAGAAGGTAACTAGTTGATGAATCACCGAGCAAAAAGAACAAGTGCTGTATCAACTATGTGAATCGTATCTTTTTCCCTCGTGCATGTGCATCTGTACCCATCATTCACCCAACCCCCTCTTCGGTACACCAACTACCAAGATATATACCTGTCATAAAAATGCAGCAACGAAGATGTCTTAGCTGAATACAGTGGTTTCAACAAGGGAGATGTGCCGTGCAAATGAATGCAACTAGCGGTCCAGCACAGCATTCCCACAAGGTTACATCATCATCTGACTTCGAAAGGATTACTGTGAACCATCGACATCATACACGGATTGTGTTGGCTAATATCTTGAAAACGAGAATGCTGTTCACTTTTATTTGGACGCTCTAAGGCCCATCAATAAATTTGCCAGACGTTTGATGCATGCGTGCGTGCGTGCGCGCATCATGTATAGATGTCGAATGAAGTATTATTGTTGCGTAACTTGTTGTGGTGAGTATGTGGCGAAGCAGGCCTGCGGTTAAAGATTTATGAAAGCACCTGGCGCATTCGGCAGCTGAAGCAGCAGTCGCTGTGAAGGTAATTTAGTGTCAGCATGGCAGATCAATTAACAACTCCTGAAGAAGCAGCTGCAGGTCTGCGGCTTAAACACTATAGTTTTATACCAATATTTTATCACTTCGTTATATACCAATCTTTTATCCCTTCGTTATATACCAATCTTTTATCACTTCGAAGTTAAACAATAAAACCATCAAAGACAAAAAACAAAACAAAACAAAAACACAACAAAACAACAACAACAAAAACCCAACAGCAAACAAACAACAAAAGGAAAACAAAACAAAACATGAACGTTTCGCATTTTGCATTCAACGCGTTCACAACTGATGATTTGAAAGCACACACAATCTAGTGTTTCCTTATGCTAAATGTTGATGTGGTTGAAAAGTGTTGGTATGTTCAGTGATCCTTAAGAGGGAGATTTTGTCCTCTCCTTGCTGATATTTAAAAACAATCTTCTTTCATTCCACTACTCTCTATACCATATAAAAAATTTTTAAAATGCGGTGATACAGGCTGTCGTCTTGGCGTTACACAACCTGCGAGTATATCTCCCTCTTTCGCTGTATCTGTCTGACTGACTGTCCGACTGTTTGTCTGCCTATCTGCCTGCCTACTTGCCAGTCTGTCTGTCTCTGTCTCCTCTCCTAACCACTACAATAGTGTCAGCTTCACCAATGAAGTCTCAGAAACACACACAACTTTATGCATCCAACTGATTTGCTTTCCTTGCTCTCTTATGTCGGAATTCCTGACATGTTACCGAGCCTCACAAATAAGCACGCTGTTTGTTTCCACATTCACCGCATTCAAACTTTGGGAACAGGAAGCCAGGCAGCCGGTTAGAAGACAATCGCTTGTTTCATTCACTTGATGTTTATGGCCTGGCCAATCGCAAAGGTCATTTCGGGGTTGGATAAAAAAAAAGGTAATAAAAGGAGGAAACGAAAAAGAAAACCAATAAAAGAGGTCGCAAAATCTGGTCAAATTCGGTCTGTCAATATCATGCTGCTATGTCGGTGAATGCATGGCATGAAGGAACCGTAAACTCGATGCAGGAGTTGAGGGATGTACATGTCTTGCTGATGGCCTGGTTGTGTTTTTGAGGGATGTGCATGATGAGCTGGTTGTGCTTTTGAGGGATGTATATGAAGGGCTGGTTGTGCTTTTGAGGGAAGTACATGATGGGCTGGTTGGGCTGGTTGTGCTTTTGAGGGATGTACATGTCTTGCTGGTGGGCTGGTTGTGCTTTTGAGGGATGTACATGGTGGGCTGGTTGTGCTTTTAAGGGATGTACATGATGGACTGGTTGTGCTTTTGCGAGATGCACATGATGGGTTGGTTGTGCTTTCGAGAGATGTACATGTCTTGCTGGCGGGCTGGTTGTGCTTTTGAGGGATGTACAGGAAGGGTTGGTTGTGCTTCTGAGGGATGTACATGAAGGGTTGGTTGTGCTTCTGAGGGATGTACATGAAGGGCTGGTTGTGCTTCTGAGGGATGTACATGAAGGGTTGGTTGTGCTTCAGAGGGATGTACATGAAGGGCTGGTTGTGCTTCTGAGGGATGTACATGTCTTGCTGGTGGGCTGGTTGTGCTTTTGAGGGATGTACATGTCTTGCTAGTGTGTTGGTTGTGCTTTTAGTTCCCCTGGTTCTGACAATGGGTCGGGATGAATGGATATCAAAATGAGGTCACTCCACATCTGGCACCACGTTGGAAGCTCCTGCCAATGCCAAGATGTTACGATGCTCGTGGTCAGTCCGAAGTGAACAAAAATCAAAGGAAAGATCATTTAACAGGCTAGGAATGAGGATGAATGGTAAAACGAATAAGATTCGCTCGTCAGATTCTGTGACAGATGGCTCGGTTTCAAGAGCTTGTCACGTTTTTCTGGGTTCTTTATATACATTTGTCAAAAGATTCTCTGTTGGCGAAGAAGGATATATTTTTGAGATTCTGCTGTTCAAAGTCTTCAGTCGAGTTACAAAGTCTGCAAAGGCAGAAAAAAGGACTGCGAAGGTAGGGTGGAGTGCCTGGTGACACAATGACGGATTGATGAGTAGAGCCGGAAAGAGTAAATATTTGTAGTGAACAGCTGTAGCAAGGTTTAAGAATCATCGTGAATACTGACCCTACTATGTTTTGGATGGTTCTTTCAGACACTTCGTAAATAAATTGGAGATAGAATGAAACGTATTCATGACTTCAATACATGTAAGTTGTAGGGTTGAGGAAGAAGTCGTCCATGACTTTTGATTGATTTGTTTGTTTCATTTACATCTATTATTCTATTATTTTTTAATTGAGGAAGCAGGGGAATGAGCCGGTATAACTGGAGAAGATGTGGCACTCCACAAAGCCGACGGACAAACAAGCAAAGGAAGGTTCCCTCCGGCGTGTGCTCACTGTAGCACCCACCACTGGTCTGCTGCTCGCGTTAATCCCTAATCCGAAACGAATAATTATATCCATTCTTTTTTCTTTATCCAAAGACATTACGTATTTTCTCTCCGTGTTCAGTTCATTATATTTTGCTGTGCGGGTGTAAATAACTCTGTTTTTGTTTATACATTAGTTTTACACCTTAGTTCTGTGTTTTCGTTCTGTTTAGTGATCTTGCATCAACGTGTTTCGGATTATCTCCCTCTCTCTCTCTTTGTGTGTGTGTGTGTGTGTGTGTGTGTGTGTGTGTGTGTGTGTGTGTGTGTGTGTGTGTGTAGATATGCTTTTTCATTTGCACTTGGTATATCCGTATTTCAAAAGAGACAGCTTCATGGGAAAGAACTAATGTTCTATCACACTGAACCCTCTTCGTGATAATGGTTACTTAAACATTGCACTTGCATGCCTCTTAACCATGAACGCAAGTTCAGGTCAGAGTGGAATTGCATCCCAAAGTATACTACATGAAATAATTCTTACGCTTAGGACAATGACACATTTCATTCCATTTTTGTCATTGATGTTGTCCATAGATCGTCCTGTTGAATCTAAAATCCCAGCCAACCACATTCATCATTCGTTTAGTCCTGTAATTTGTCATTCGCAACAAATACAAGCGCGTTCACACACACACACACACACACACACACACACACACACACACACAAAGACAAAGGGGGAGAGAGAGAGAGGAGGGACACACACACACACACTCACTCACACGCACACAGACACACATACACATACAAACGCACACACACATACAGACAGAGACAAAGGGGAGAGAGACACACACACACACACACACACACATACAAGCACACACACACACACACACACACACACAGACGCAACAACAACAACACCCATCTGTTTACAACACCTAACCACCCATACACTTCACAATCCCAAGACGTCTTCACCTACAAAGCACACACACACACACACACACACAGAGAGAGAGAGAGAGAGAGAGAGAGAGAGAGAGAGAGAGAGAGAGAGAGAGAGAGAGAGAGAGAGAACAGCTCTTCACCGGCCCTGGCAGTCAGTAGAATCAATTTCAGAAAACTTCTTCGCCGTCCCTCCAGGAATGGGGGGGGGGGGGACTGGACAGGTCAACCTCCTCGCTCCGTTTTCCAGCCATTTACTCCAGCCTGCACCCCCCACACCCCCCACCCCCACCCCCAAAACCTCCCCGCCACACCCACACCCAGCACCAACGTCTACCCCTATACTGCCTTCCTATTACTCCTGCTTCTCATTTTCCTTCCGTCTTCCCCCAGTCTTATCCAGTACGTTTACTTATTTCCATTGCCAGTCGGTCTGGCTAAACTCCTCTGTGCAGTCTCCCTTCCCTTCCCTTCACCTCCTTCTTCT
>NC_134876.1:28871251-28876251 GCF_041734735.1 Babylonia areolata
GTATATGTATTTGTATTGCTTTTTATCACAACGGATTTCTCTCTGTGAAATTCGGACTGCTCTCACCAGGGAGGATGCGTCGCTACACTACAGCGCCACCCATTTTTGTGTTTTTTTTCCTGCGTGCAGTTTTATTTGTTTTCCCTATCGAAGTGGATTTTTCTGCAGAATTTTGCTACAAGCAACCCTTTTGTTGCCGTGAGCTCTTTTACGTGCGCTAAGTGCATGCTGCACACGGGACCTCGGTTTATCGTCTCATCCGAATGACTAGCGTCCAGACCACCACTCAAGGTCTAGTGAAGGGGGGGAGAAAATATCGGCGGCTGAGCCGTGATTCGAAGCAGCGCGCTCAGATTCTCTCGCTTCCTGGGCGGACGCGTTACCTCTAGGCCATCACTCCACTCCAAGATAGAACTTGAACGAAAGTATTTTCTGTTCACACGTGGAATTCAAACTACAAAGAATGAATAATTATGTGTCTGCTCAAGAGCGAGGTACTTTTGCCGGAGCTGTTTAAGGATGCACAATATCAGAGATATGTAAGTCGATTTTGACTTCATTTTTTGCGTTCTCTCTCTCTCTCTCTCTCTCTCTCTCTCTCTCTCTCTCTCTGTGTACGTGTGTGTTTTACAAAATAAAGAAAGTCATCCTTACGCGCTCCAGGCAAACCTGGAAAGGGAACCCCGCCCCCCTCCCCCCAACTTCCTCCATCACCCCCCCCCCCCCCCAAAAAAAAAAAAAAAAAAAAAAAAACACCCACAAAAAAACAACCAAACAAACCTGATCACTGAAATGACTAAACCATCCATTGCGTTTTTCTTCGCGAAATAATAGTACCACATTCTACTGGGCACCATCTCACAGCAGATGTATTTAAAAAAAACAACAACCCAACAACACACACACACACACACACACACACACGCACGCACGCACGCACGCAAAAAAAAAAAAAGTCTCATGAAGCATCAATGCACAGGAACAAGAAACTCGAGGTTCATGCTCACGTGTCTCGTCGCAACAGAACGCTACCGTCAGTAACAAGTAACAATGTATGTTGACTCACAGACAGGATGAACACACACACACACACACACACACACACACAAAGAAAAAAAAAAGATGTCTAACAAAAACAAGAACAACGATATCAAGAACAAAACTGTCAGCAACAACAGCAACAAACATCAACATCAACAGCAACTCACGCTCAGCAAATTAAAAAGAAAAAGAAAAGAAAGAAGAAGAAAAAACAGTTGAGAGAAGAAAAACCAAACCAAACAAACCACACCAGCCATTTGCTGGAACAACAGGAGCTCTTGTGGAACAACAAAACCAGTCGGTGACTGGAACAACAACATTGGCCAACGGCTGGACCTCCTTTTTTTTTTCTTTTTTTTTTTTCTTTTTTTTCCTTTTTGTCCTGCGATTTCAACTTACATTCTTGAGTTGTATGTGCCACGACCAGCAATGCTACAGAGAATGTCTCTTTTTTTTCTTTTTGTTGCTTTCATCCTTTCGTGTTTGTTCGTGCTGGTTTTCATTCTGTATCGATTCTTTTTTCTTTCTTTCTTAAAAAAAAAAAAAAAAAAAATCTTGCAAATCATCAAGACCACACAACATCCATTATGCATACTGCACACCTTGTCAGTAACGCAGACAGGCAACTCGCAACTCATTCAACAACTGCAATGCAGTAGGGTGACGACTTCCTCAAGGTTATTTCTAACAAAACAGAAACAACATACACACACACACACACACACACACACAGAGAAAAAAGAAAGAAAAAAAAAGAAAGCAAACTGAATAAGCCAAAATGCACACCTCGAATATTTCTACTCGTGGCACACATTGACAGCGACCGTCTCTGGGTCAAATTCAGGGAACATCGAATGTAGAATAAGCCAAAAGACCAGGGGATGATCCGTATTTATGTATTGTTTGTTTGTTCATACATATATTCATTTATTTCGTCATTCATTCATTGATTCATCTGTTTCATACTCTGGTAGAATATTTTCTTGTTTTCTATAACCACGGTAGCAAAAAAGTTTGATAAAAAGTTCGTAACAACCATACTAAACACCATGTCAATAAAACAATAACAAAATAGTCATCATATACAAACAGCGTGTGATTCCTGAGGATTTTTTGTGTTTTCAATTAACAAATTCAGTCACTTTCAATTGTCTATAGTCACACAGTACAAAAAGTGAAAACACACACACACACACACACACACACACACAATTTCTCGATCGCGCACACACTCACACACTGTTTCGTCCAACACGTTCGACATTCATGTGCATAAAACTCAACAACAAGAACAACACACACAGACAGACAGACAGACACACACACACACACACACACACACACACACACACACACACAATCATGGCCCCCCCTTGGCCTCCCCCCTACCCCTCTATCCCCACACACAATCAGAACACACACACACACACACACACACACACACACACACACACACTGCACGTACACACACAATCAGAACTATACACACAATTAGAACTACACACACACACACACACACACACACACACACACACAATGAGAACTACACACACACACACACACACACACACACACACACACACACAGCAGCAGCAGCAGTAGCAGCAGCAGCAGCCAAACATAACCGTTTGAAATGTTAGAGGGTGAGCCACTGTACGAAGAGACTGTAGCAGTAGCAGTAGCAACAACGACATGAACATCAACAAACAGCAGCAGAGAGCAGCAGAGAGCAGCAGTAGCAGCAGTACCAGCAGCAGCACTGGCAGACAATCACGACTAGGCAATAAAACATCTCGACGCTCTGAAATCTCACCACCAGTCCCGGTTTGGGTCCGTGCCAAAGGTCGTTCGTAGCTTTGCTTTGTGACGTGACCGGATCGTTGGGAACGGTTGGTGTGTACACACACACACACACCACACACACACACACTCACACATACACATATATATATATTTACCGCTTTTAATTTAACAGTATTTCCTCAGATGACTGAAAAAAGAAGAAAAAAAAAGCCATGCAGATTGTGGAGAAATCAAGTATGTGTATGTTTGGAGACATACACACACACGCGCGCGCGCACACACACGCACACACACACACACATGAGCACATGCACGCACGAACGCACGCACGCGCGCAAGAACGCCTGCACACACACACATAAGCATTCATGCACACACACATACACATGCACACGCGCGCACACACACACACACGCAAACACACACACACACACACACACATACACGCGCGCGAGCGCGAGCAGGTACGACCAGCATAATAAACTACAGAAACTAGTTGAATTTTTACTTTCACTTTTTTTTCTCATCAAATAGCAAGATGTGACAAGTGTGTGTGTGTGTGTGTGTGTGTGTGTGTGTGTGTGAGTGGTTGGGTATCAGCGTGTGTGTGTGTGTGTGTGTGTGTGTGTGTGTGTGTGTGTGTGTGTGTATGTGTGTGTGTGTGTGTGAGTGTAAGGGGGTGGGGGGGGGGAGTGTGTGTGTGCATGTGTGTGTAGGGGGGACAGCTTGTGTGTGTGTGTGTGTGTGCGTGTGTGTGTGTGTGTGTGCGCGCGCGCGCGTACGTGTGTGCGTGTGTGTGTGCGTGTGCGTGTGTGACAGATAAAAATAGAGAGTGGGTGGGGAGGCAAACAAATCTCTCATTATCTCATTGAGAAAAAAATGACTTAATTTGCTGGCGCTGGTCCTCCCATTCGACACTAATGTTTTGCTAGACCGTAGTAGCCAGCAAATGGAAAATTGCCAACAGAACGAAAGAGATTTATTAAAGAAAGCAGAACAAATAAAACAAAACAGACACGAAAACAACACCAACAACAACAGTAGCAACAACAACAACAACAGTAACAACAACAACAACAACAAAGAAACAAATCAGTCTACGCAAACGCCGGACTTTTTTTTTTTTAACAGACAGCCCAGTCTGTTTTATAAACATTGGAAAAAAAAAAAAAATTAATAATAATAAAATAAAATAAAAAAACAACCCACAACAACCCCATCTCATGGTATTAAAGAGGGAAAATGGGTTTGATGCCATCAACAAAGAGGCATTCATTCAAAAACACTTGCACTGGTGAAATATTTTGCTTAAATTAAATTTAAGAGAGAGAGAGACAGAGAGAGAGAGAGAGAGACAGAGAGAGAGAGAGAGAGAATCCGTAAAGCTCCTTATTTTAGGTTTTTGAGGCATGGTATGACTCTGGAAACAGCCTTTGACAATTTACATTTTTATTCTGACATGTACGACGATTGTACGCTCCCCCCAGGCCTCCCCCCCTTTGTTTTTAAATAAAAAAAACAAAAAACAACGTCTGTATGATTGTGTGGTTTCATTATTTATTGCATATCGGTGTTTAGGGAAAGTTGTGTAAAAAAACAAACAAACAAACCAACAAAAAACAAAAACAACAACAACAACAAAACAACCACCACAACAACCTACAAATATAAAATGTTACACTAATCCAATGAAATATTTTTTGCCATTTCGTATTCTGTTCTAATCTGAACAAAACATTTCGCAAAGACGATGTATCTAGATAAGCGAAAGTGTAACTGCTGTTGATCAGGAACGTAGGGCTATGTCGTGCTGAGTAATCAAAGGAGAGATGCTGCGTTAAAGTGTCTTAGTCATACACACACGTTTATCATGTTTGCCCAGAGCGAAGAAGGGGGTAAATGGAGCTCATGAACCGATTCTTCTTTTTTCTTCTTCTTCTTTTTTTTTTTTTTCGAAAGAAACCAGAGTCTATATCAAAACCGAGGCTCGTAAACTGGATAATCAGGGGCAACGTGAGATGACCATCGATTTGCCAACAGTTTATTGTCAGAGGCGTGGATCGATCATCTAGGAGTAGCTTCAGGCTAAACGGCAGCATGAGATAATCACCAGTGAAGAAAAGATCAGGCTGGCGACGAGAAGAAGGAAGAGGGGG
>NC_134876.1:28881251-28886251 GCF_041734735.1 Babylonia areolata
TGGTGACTATGGTGGAGAAGGTAGCAGCTGTTGTTGAGTTAGAAGGGCTTGGGGGCACTGGCGGAGGCTGAGGTGGCGGTGATGGTGGTAGTGGTGGTGGAGGCTGAGAAGTTGGTGGTGGCTGTGATTGAGGTGATGGGAGGTTTTGAGTTGCGAGAGGGTGGGGCGGTTGTGGTGGTTGGTGGCTGGTGACGGTGGTGATTTGTGATTCGGGCGATGGTGGCTGTGGGCTGGGATGCGATGGGGTGGTGGCAGAGACTGAGGCAGGCAGTGATGATGGTGGCGGTAACGGTGGTAGTGAAGGAGGTGGATGGGACGTCAGACCACAGGGTATCGTGCGTTCTTATGGCTCAGGATAGAAAAGGCCCCTGCAAGTCATGAAACAGAATGCGAAGAGACATATCAAAGTTAATTTTAGATCTAGCATGTTTTCGTCAATACCTGCAGACTATACCATGCTTAGCATCTTTTCATCATTACCTGCAGACTATACAATGCTTTAATATGAATTATGGATGGTACTTTAAATGGTTTCATGTATGCATGCCGAAAAGGAAGGAAAGCGAAACAATGAAGGATAAGGAGAAAATCAACTGATGTTCTAGACCGACCATAGTACGGGGGCAAAAACGAAATGAACTTAAACGATAAACATAACGAACATGTGAGGTCAACTGCTGCCTATAGTAGTGGGCGAAAATATCGAAAATCCCGATTCTAAATCTAGTTTCAGTAAGTTTTAGCAATCGTTCTAATCTCGGTCTTTGAGAAAAAATGTTTGAGCTCCCCCCCCCCCCCAGCCCCCCCCCCCCCCCCTCCTCCGCACTTCTCTCTATCTCTATCTCTCTGGCACACACACACACACACACACACACACAAACACACACACACACACTTTCCCCTGTAAATCGCTTAAATCACGGATAACACTGAATGCTTTCAAGACACAGTTTAGCAAAACGTTAATTGTATCTTTGATAAACAGATCACTCGAAGCCATATATTTCATTTCAGTGTCATAACAATCACAATCCTCACAGAAACCTAGTAAGCTAAACATTTTCAGAACAAATCATACAAGAAATAATTTCCAATCAGTTTTACCTCAAGTAGCTGATTCCTTGTTACATTGTCCTAAAGTCAATGTAGTGTTTATGCGATGTGACTTACATATATATCAAATCTTTCCCCTTTTTGAATGTTATATTACAATAACCAGTGTAACATATTTGGTGCGAAACTAAAGTACGCTAAAATACGCACCTACCACGAAACGAAGAACAATAACGGATACTCATAGCTCAGGTCAGTAACGTTACAAACAGAATGTTGATTGTCCCCACCCCCACCCCCTTGTGTATGTGTGTGTGTGTGTGTGTGTGTGTGTGTGTGTGTGTGTGTGTGTGTGTGTGTGTGTGTGTGTGTGAATTTGGGTTTCTCTCTCTCTCTCTCTCTGAGTTTGGGTTTGGGTTTGTCTGCACCTCGAAACTAAATCACCAGGTAGCAAGAGAGACCGAGGAAGAGAGAGAGAGAGAGAGAGAGAGAGAGAGAGAGACAGAGACAGAAACAGAGACAGAGATAAATACAGAGCGAGGATAGAGAGAGATAGAGACAGAAAGCGGAGAAAGAGATACTGAGAGAGAGAGGGGGATTGGGGGAGGGGGGGGGGAAGACAGAGGTAGAAAAAAAAGGGGAGGTGTCGGGGGGGCGGGAGGGCAGGGGGGGGGGGGGGAGGACTGAGACAGATAAACAAAAACGATCCGAAACGAAACTTTATTTCTCCAGAGTATTGAGATAATATAACCATAATAACATTAATGTTCTCCACATAACCCTGGGTGTATAAAGATGCATAAGAAAAGAAAAAAAGAAAGAAAGAAAGAATGGAGAGAGAAAGCGGGTGAGGAGGGGTGAGGGAGGTGGGGGGGGGGGAAGGATAGTTACTCGAAAGGAGAACCAGCCAGCCAGTCAGCTAACGCCGAAGCCAACCAGAGAGAAAAAACACACAGACAGACAACGAACATAGACCACGAGGAAGAGACAGAGAGAAGCTGCTGTCTGTTTATCTGCCTGGTTGGTTCTGACTTAAATCCCACTTAAGTCGATCTGCCTCTGTCTCTCTGAGAGAGAGAGAGAGAGAGAGAGAGAGAGAGAGAGAGAGAGAGAGAGAGAGAGAGAGTGTGTGTGTGTGTGTGTGTGTGTGTGTGCTGTGTGTGTGTGCCAGTGTGTGTGTGTGTGTGTGTGTGTGTGTGTGTGTGTGAATGCGTATGTTAGTGTGTGTGAATATGTGCGTGAATGTGTGTGTGTGTGTGTGTGTGTGTGTGTGTGTGTGTGTGTGTGTGTGTACCTGTGCATCTGCCTCTCTCTCTCTCTCTCTCTCTCTCTCTCTATATATATATATATATATATATGTACTTATACATGGCAAAGAAATTCTCCCTCTGACGGGCACCAGGTAAGTAATGAACACAATGCGGTAAACGTGCAGACATCTTCGGATCGCCGTTGGAAGTTATGATTTTACACTTTCCGCAAAGGGCTACAGGTGCGTTTTGCTGTGTCTTTTTTTTCCCCCCCATGGAATTATAAGCTCACCATAGCGTCTACCTAAGCTGACTGTAACATCTATATCGAAAAAACAACAACAACAAACAACACAGAAAAAAAAATCAAAAACAAAAATAACAACCCCCCCCCCCCAACCCCCAGCTAAAACAGCAGCAACAACAACAACATACGAAACAAATCACAAGACCAGAAAAAAACAAATCAAAAGGCCAGAACACATCCGAGTCAACACATCATCGCACGCTAACAGCTTGAAAAACAACAACTTGAACTGATCACAATTAACACTGACATAATATTAATCATCAAACAATTCTCACCTTGACACATCAGCAGCCAATTTACACAACAAGTGTCGGAGGCACACTCATACACACAACACATACACACACACACGCACACATTTTACCGCACATTCAGGATTGAGTGAGATTCATCACCTCTTGCCAAAGCCATCTATTTTTCCCCGCACAGTGAAATATCAAAACTCACACACACACGAAACCATCTGTGCTTGCCGCTGTTGCGGAGAAGGGGCGGGGAGGGAGGGAGGGAGGAAAGTGAGGACATCGGTGGGTAAGTGGATGTATGGTGGGGGTGGGGGTGGAGGAGGAGAGAGGGTTCTGATAGAATTGGGAAGGAGGAGGAGGAGGAGGGGGAGGGGAGGAGAGTGACACTCGGTCCATGAATAGGCTGGGGGGCGGGGGGGGGGTTACAGAGGGGGTGGATGTTGGGGGTGGGGATGGGGTTGGGGGACAAGGTGGACGCAGGGGAAAAAACAAACAAACAACAGTTACACAGTCGCACAAGCTGTGTTAACAAGGTGGGGGCAGCAGCAGTTGAGGCAAATCACCGCATCAGTCCACGACCGACGCCGCGGATTTACAGAGCGAGCCTCGTGGCGATAGGTTGTAGAAAGAGTATATAGGACGAACAACAAGCAAGCCGTGGCGCGCCATGTCCTCAGTGTGTGTGTGTGTGTGTGTGTGAAGGGGGTGGGGAAGTAGGGGGATGAGGGTGGTAGTGGGGGGTGGGGGAAGGTGCAGGTGGGGACGTATGAATGGGGGGGTAAGGAGGGGAGGGTCAGCAAGGGAAGGGTATGGGCGCGCTGTGCGGTCGTTTCAGTGAGTGGAGAAAAAAGTTAATGGAGGAGGCAGGAGGAGGTGGATGGAATAGACAGACGTTATTTTATTTTATTTTATTTTATCTTATCTTTAACTTTCTGCTTTGTGCGCCTTTTCCAAAGTCGGTGAACGTTCGCTTTGTCAGTTTCTCAAAAAGTACTGTGATATGATTTATAATAAACATGAAGAGACATACCGTGCCTGGGCAGTATTCGGTTCAGTAATGACTTTTGTCATTTGTGTTTACAGTATACAGCTGTGTCACAACTTTTTAAGGTTTTTTTTTTCCATCTCTGTTTATTTTTGTTTCTTTTCATTTCTTTATGCAGTACTGAGGGGAATTAGTCACAGTGATCACTAAGATCGCCGTGAACGCTGCTACTGATCAGACCACTGTCCGTTCCTTGTTTTGTGGTGATTTGAGAATTTCGATCGAAGCGGTACATCGTACACTAAAAAAAAAAAAAAAAAAAATATATATATATATATATATATATATCCTATATATTAATACCTGCACCAGGATAGGCATACTGCAAACGGTGAACCTGGCCATTTCAGTCAGACAGAAGAACTTCAAACAACGAACGTCTGTAAAATCAACAACAAGAACAAAACCGCACAACAAACACAGTAAACGGAAATAAGCGTTTTTTTTAATTCAGAGCGAACATTAACGTCAACGGCTATGTTTCCGGGTGCTATGGCTGCAGAATTACTCTCGAAAGAACTCTGGTCAGGTATGCACGCAGAGCTAGAGACCCGTGTCAAAGTACCAAGCCTGATCAGTGGTGTAGTCCTCGGGGTATCGCGCGGCCCTCAAGGCCGGCCACCTGTGCCTGGTTTATAGCAGCGCGTGTTCAGTAGCGCAGATTGGCACAGAACATTTGAGAGCACGAATCTGTGGGCGTTTCCCCTTCACAGTCAGTGGAACGCTTGATCTGCAAGGTGGCATGATGGGGGGTGGGGTGATGGGATCTTGAACATTCAATGATGAATAATTACTAAAAAAATTGTAACGGTGCCGCTCCACAGAACGTGCGTACGCGTACGCACGCACGCACACATATACACACATTCATAACACACACACACACACACACACAGGTAACCAATGATTTTTTACACCTCCCAATCACATTGAACACACACACACACACACACACACAGAGGTAGCAAATGATTATTTACACCTCCCAATCACATTGAACACTGACACACACACACACACACACACACAAGAGCAAGATCATAAATCCTCTTTGAATTGCATTAGGTAGAAGAGTAGAGGGGCGGGGAGGGGTGAAG
>NC_134876.1:28893751-28896251 GCF_041734735.1 Babylonia areolata
GCACACAAACACACACTGGCAAACACACACACACACACACACACACACACACACACACACACACTGGCAAACACACTGCCACACACACAGAGACATACACAGAGGCACATACATGGAAAGGGACGCACAGACATGCAAACACACACACACACACACACACACACACACACACACACACACACACACACACACACAGACACATACACCCACACACACGCACACACACAAAGCACAACGCGCAAAAACAATCCAGGAGACGGAGGATAATAAATGATGCTGACACGGCTGGTGATAAATGGATGGTTTAAATGGGTCCTCTCTGATTATTCCCCTGATGGCATTTTATTTGTGTCAGTTTATCTTAATTTAATTTAGCGAAACACAATGTGATATCCCTTAATCTTGTGTCAACTTTGGATTTAAAAAAAAATTTTTTTTTTACACATTTTATTTAATATCCTCTCTTCTGCCCGCATGGAATGAGCAATCTGGTGCACATAATGTTTTGACAGTTTGGTGTATGGCTCCCTCTCCCTCCTTCCCCTACCCATCTCTGTCTCTCTTTACGTGTGTGTGTGTGTGTGTGTGTGTGTGTGTGTGTGTGTGTTACTCTTTTTGTTGCTATTAGAGAAAGAAGAGAGCCGGAGAGCGAGCGAGCGAGCGAGAGAGAGAGAGAGAGAGGTGTGAGGGGGAAAGTAGAAAGCGAGAGAGAGAGGGGGTGGGGGGGGGGGGAGACTGATACTGATGCAAATTCTGTCACTTACAATGAGAACGTTTGTTATTGACAAGACTATCCTTTCGGCAAGAGGAACAATGTTATTAAGAGGCAGCAACGATGACGAAAAGAAAATGAATAAGATTAATATACCTCCCCCCCCCCAACACACACACACACACACACACACACACACACTCATTAGAATAAATAAAACAGGTACAGAAACAGCAAATATGTGTTAACATATTAACACCGACATTCACAACAATAACCCCTCGTTTATTTATTTATCAATTTATCTATTTATTAATTTATTCATCTATCTGTTTATCAATAAGATAACATGGTTGTAAACTCTGAAACTGCAACATTACATTTGAATACATGGTAGAAAAGCGCACGCGCGCGCGCACACACACACACACACACACACGCACGCACGCTCCCTGTTCACACTCGCACACACTCTTGTACTGGTAAATAAGGATTGTGTGACACAACCAGACCATTCAACTATCAAAAAGAAGAGAGAAACAGGTAATTCACTCAAAGTTCTGAGATGGACACTTTATTCGCAGTTATCACACTGAAATAGTAAGCTATTTCCGAAGTTAATTGTTTTTGTTTTTTTTCTGTCCCGATATTCCAAAGCAGGAGCGATAAATCTGGGTAGAAGTCTTATCATTGCTATAGTCCATTTTCTTTGAAATTTCTTCGTCAAAAATAGCACTTAATATATATATATATATATATATATATATTATTTTTATTTTACAAATGCCATCGTTGGACATACATACTAAAGGAAAATGTATTTTGTCTTCAGTTGAAGCACTACACGTGTGAAAAGGGGAGTGTGGAAGTGTCACTGGAGAACCATCCTATGTTTGCGTTTAAGCCTGGTGTTCTTGATCTAAATGGAGCCAGACTAATTCTATGCCATTTGGTCACCACTTTGAAACACAATTTCGTCTGAAAAAAAAAAAAGCTTTTCAAAGAAAGAAACCAAGTGCGCGTTTCTTACTCTTCAATTATGGGAATGCCAATCCTGTCTAAAGAAAGACAAACAGAGAAACAGAGAGACATCAGACAGACACAGAGGAATTGGGGATCGAGTAAATCAAAGTTGGAATGCAAAATGATGTCTCCATATTTTTTTTTTTTTTTTTTTTGCTGCGGAGTGTTCTATCTACTCGTAACCGTTCACACACTGGCTTATCTTTTCTGTATAAAACCAACAACAACCGCGTGGAATTTCCCGGTGAAAATAAGTGGTACAAAACAACAGGTGAAATAAAGAAGGGGACATAAATCTCGCATTTGTCCGACGGTAATCTCGCTTGGACGATTAAGGTCTTCTCCCTCATGGCAAAGCCTCCGGCCAGCGCTGTTTAAAAAAAAAAAAAAAAAAAAAAACCAACCAACCATCCAACGCCTGCAGTTTCATTATACGAGCTACGAGCTATCCGAGGGAAAACGAGAAAAGAATGACAAACGCACGTTTTCCTGGCGTTTATTGTCCGGTGCAGATATGGCGGAAAGTGCGTTTCGGAGGGAGACAATTTTGCTTTTGCACACACAGAGAGAAATGAAACGAAACGAAACGAATTTTTATTTCACAAGGGTAGTGGAGTAAGCACAGCTGCTTTTTTATTTTTTTTATTTTTTTTAAATTTTTTATTTTTTATAATCCAGCACTCAGAGAGAGAGAGACAGAGAGAGACAGAGACAGAGAGACAGAGAGAGGGAGACAGACAGACAGACAGAGACAGAGAAAACCGA
>NC_134876.1:28906251-28931251 GCF_041734735.1 Babylonia areolata
TTTTGTTGTGAATGATGCAGATTTCGTGTGCCCACGCTTCTAAATTTTATGTTTCACACAAAAAAATGAATTATGTTCATTACTATGGTACTGTGGCGTTGCAACCAGGCATACCCAAGACTTCATCCATATAGTTCAATCAGACCACAGATAATCCCCTGTGAGATTGATACAGTGTGATTTCTTTCATAAAAAATACATTGGAAAAAGAAAGAAAAAACACCCCGCTTCGTTTACATTGTATATATATATATATATATATATATATATATATATATATGTGTGTGTGTGTGTGTGTGTGTGTGTGTGTGCACAGAAAGAGAAAGAGAGAGAGAGAGGGTAGAGGGACGACAGATAATGAGAAAGAGAGGGCGGAGAGAACAAACCAAACAGAAAGACACAGAGAAAGACGACAGACAGACAGACAGACAGAGATTGGCGTACGGGGGTAGAGAGATCAGGGAGAGAGACAGAGACAGGGACGGAGAAAGAAAGAAATCTCTATTGACCATGCAACTTTTCTTTATTTGACTTCTTGATTCATCCACTTCCAACACACACAGGGAAGCAGAAAGACAGAAGAGGAGAGAACAAAGAAGAAGAAGAAAAAACAACTGAAAAGAACGAAAGAGCAGAAAACAGCCACAGGAAATCCAACGCACTGACCTCAATCCCCCTATCCTTTCAGCACAGCCCAAACTGACAGCCAATTAAAACAGACAAAAGTGACTCACCGACTGACGACAACTTGACTTCAGTTGCATAACCAGCACAATCAGATTGTCAGTCCTGTCACGTGCTCGCGCTCTGATGACACAGTTTGGTGAGCTGAAGGAAGGAAGGAAGGAAGGAAGGAATGACTGAAGGGCGGGATGCGGAGGGGGGTGGGGGTTGGTGAGAACGGGATGGGGGATAGGGAGGAGGAGGTGGTTTACGCTCCAGGTCAAACGAAAGTGAAGACAACCGTTGAATGATGAGACACTTGTCAGCCAGCTTTCCTTCAATTGCATCAGTCTTCTCCGTCTCTCTTCTCAATAACTTGATTACTGTTTGTCAGAATCGGATCGGAGATGAATTTTTTTAAAAATTCCCTGCCCTCCTCACGCTGCCTCTCTACAATTCGCTAGGCAATCGAGTGTTGCTTGCACCACCGGATACACTTCAAATATCGTGAGGGTGGGGGCGGAGGGCCGGGGGTTTGTGGGGGACGGGGGGTGGGGGGGTTAGCAGGGGAGGGGGGCAAACTCCGTTCTTATGGAACAATAATGGTCTCGATCAGTCCCGAACATAGCAAGGGGAACAAACCTTTTCTAGGAAGAAGTCAAGTTCCGGCACAGGAACTGACGACCCCTGAATGTAATGCCTCAGTGCGATGGTCTCGTGTGCGTGCGTGCGTGCGTGCGTGCGTGCGTGCGTGCGTGTGTGTGTGTGTGTGTGTGTGTGTGTGTGTGTGTGTGTGTGTGTCGGGGGAGGGGGGGAGAGAAGAATGAATGTGAGGGTTGAAAGGTTGGGGTGGGGGGAAGGCTAGGTTACTATGGCTCTTCACAACCTACGGAATCAATAGACCTCGTACATCTGATTGACTTACACGTCATGTTTGTTTCGTGCCTGTTCGGCTGCAAGACAAGAACACTGACGCAACTCATTCTCTCTGTCCCTCTGTTTCTCCCTCTCTCTTTCTTTCTTTCTTTCTAGAGAATCGCCAAGTAGGGTCATCAATTTGCATATTATTCATGTTTTTGGGTATTTCTTTATTTTATATTGTTTTATTCTTGTTGTTTTTTCCCGTTTATTTGCTGAACATGTTGTTGTTATAATTACGGTATGTTCTCATATAGACACACTTAAATATACAAAACTGAAAAATGCATGTCGTACTGACAGGTAATCTCCACCGAGATGTTGCAAAAAAATGAAATTATCGAAACAACACATGAAGCAAATGAGCATACTAAATAAAATGACTTTCTCCTGTGAGCAATGTGTACATTTTCAACCCCCAAGACAAAGATTTCGCAACCCTATTGCTTCCGGCGTGTGTGTGTGTGTGGGAGGGGGCAGGGTTGGGGGGGGGGGGTGCTGAGGGAGCAAAAAGATGTCTTTGCTTGGTCGTTTATATTTCCTTACTGCTCGTCAAGGGGCAGTTACAAGAGAGTAAGTGAGTGAGAGAGAGAGAGAGAGAGAGAGAGAGAGAGAGAGAGAGAGAAAGAGACAGTTTGTGCGTGTGAGTGTGCAAGCGAGTTCGTGTGTGTGTGTGTGTGTGTGTGTGTGTGTGTGTGTGTGTGTGTGTGTGTGTGTGTGTGTGTGTGTGTGTGCGTGCGTGCGTTCATGAATGCCTCCCCTGTTTCTCCACGCAAACTCCTGACCGCTTTACTTCTTTTACATTCTCTTGTCAGCTGGGTGTTAAGTAATGTAACCACCTCCTTCGCACTCAGCAGTTCCCCGCTCTCTCTCACTCTTCCCCTCTCTCTCCCTCTCTTTCACCCGCTCTCTCTTTCTCTATCCTTCTCCTTCTGTCTCTCTATCTCACGCTCGCTCTCAGTCCCTCCTCCCTAATATTTTCCTCGCTCATTCGTTCAGTCGATTGCTGTCAACATCCCGCTAACCAAATTATCTCTATTTCGATCTCATATTCTTGAAGGCTGCATGCAAATAAGCCATTGTGTGTTTGTTTCTTTTTTTATGAAAGAGAAAGAAAGAGAGAGGGGGAGAGGGACAGAGAGGGAGAGAGAGCGGAGAGTGAGTGACAGAGAAAGCTAGAAAGATGGAGAGAGAGAGAGAGAGGGAGAGAGAGAGAGAGAGAGAGAGAGAGAGAGAGAGAGAGAGAGAGGGAGGGAGAGAAACTGTGCCTAGGAAGTGGGAGAAAGAAATAACTCTCTCTGCCTCCGACCATAGATTTCCTTTTCCCTAAAAACGTGTAATATGTTTATTTCTTCGTTCAAACGATCTTCATTTTCTTTGCTCTCCCTCTTTCTCTGTTTTGGTTTTTTTTCCTGTTTTTATTGCACCCCACCTCTCTCTCTCTCTCTCTCTCTCTCTCTCTTGTCCCTCATGACCTTCTAGAATGTGTTACAGTTCTTATGGTGCTAATTTGATGGGCAATTCTAGGAGTGTTTGTTTCTTTACTTCCTTACAATCTTAACTTCACTCCGTTATTTCTGTTCTTCTTCTCATACTGAAAAGGAATTAATGAGCCTGCTTAACACATATAAGTAATCCTAATGTGCTGGTTCAGATTTTTTTTTAAACTTGCATTTAACTATCCATTCTTTTCATTACTTCCTTTTTTATTTACTGTATTATTTTTTTCCTATCTGTTCTTGTTTTGTTTTGTTTTCATTGTTGTTCTTCTCGATAAATGTTTCCTTATTTGTTTCCAGTTCTGTTATTCTAATTCTCATGGGCGTCTTTACATCCAAAAGGTCTGCACGTTAAGCATATGTAGGTCCCGGTCGACATAAAAGGGGTTCACAAGAAGATTTTCGAGTTTCCAGAAGAAAAAACAACAACACCCACACATACATCCACGTGCAGGCACACACACACACACACACACACACACACACACACACACACACACACCACATAGACACATTCACGCACACACGCATGCACATTAACACACACACACACACGCACGCACACACACACACACACGCACACACAAGTATCATCTCTCACACTAAGTCCAGGAGAGAGAGAGAATGAGAGAGAGGGTGCGGGGGGGGGGCAAATTACTATCCTCACTTTCTTGTGTGTGTGTGTGTGTGTGTGTGTGTGTGTGTGTGTGTGTGTGTGAGAGAGAGAGAGAGGGAGCGTGTACGTGCTTTGAGGATATACTATACAGCTTTCCTTTGCCTTGGTCGTCATGTCTCCGACTATCATCACCCGGGGTGAGATAATTAAAGACAGGGGTACCTAGGTAGACTGACACCAAACAGAGACAGAAAGACAAGAAGCTATTTACGGACACTATCGAAGGAACAACATTACAAGACAGGAAAAGAAAGACGGACGACTCATTCAGATCTATCCCTCGGCGAGTCACTCCGGTCAACAAACCCGTCACGTACTGGCAACGTGACAGCGAAAGAAAAAAAACAATGGGGGTATTGGGGTGGGGGGGAGGTACAAATTACAGACTGGGCCTCCTCCAGAAACTGGAAACTTTGCCCATCATTGTGGGAAACTTTGGCGAGAGCAGCGTCCTGTCTGGCTTCCTTCTGTGTCTTCATTAATGGCTCCCTGGCTCTGCTTTCTGCCTGTTTCCTTGCAGAACGAAGGAGACGGTTCTAGAAGGTATCGCATGGTTTTTAAATTAATCCTACTTTGTGATTACTGTTTTCTTCTTTTATATTCTATTCAGGTCAACCTACAGTTCTCCTGATGAAAGAGAATGAAAGAAAATGGAAATGAACGAAACTGTGATAAAGGGCTAAACATGATTTTATCATCTATTTACATGGGGAGTTTGTTAGTCCGTTGGTATGATTCGTAATGTTAAATCATCTCTCGTGCTTTATATACATTCGGGGTGTATCATACTTTACTGAATCGTCATTTCCACATGTTCACACTTACAAGGCATGTAATATGACCATCTGATGCTTTCTGTCTCTCCCATGCCTGCAAAAGCGTTTCGAGGCAAGGCAAGACAAGGCAAGGAGTTTATTTCACGTGCCCTCTGTTGGCATTGAAACAGTACAGACATACATCTTTCATACACACCAAATAAAAAGTGATGTCAAAAGCAAACCAAACCAAAACTAACTCCAGCAAACAAGCAAATACAAATCAACAAGTCAATTTTTCTAAGTAATTGAATAATAACGCAAGCAACCCAAAACTACACAAGTCAACGATTGGAGATGTAAATTTTCCATAGGATTTGACGTGTGTGTGTGTGTGTGTGTGTGTGTGTGTGTGTGTGTGTGTGTGTGTGTTTGTTTGCTTATGTGTGTATGTGTGTTTTCTTCCTTTTTTTTTTACCTCCCTTTGAGGTCCCGATGTTTACGTGGGTATCAGACTAACAAGCAAAAACCTACCCACACGGACACACACAAAAGATACAGAAGAAGGTATTTACGAACACATCCAAGGAAACAACATCACGGGACAGGAATCAAAGACTTTTTCTCTTTTTTTTTAAACAAGGGTGGGCACGGAAGCGGAGAGACACCAAACAACAGACGACCCATTCCGATTTATCCTATGGCCAGCCAGCCAGTCAGGTCACCAAGCCGATCACGCGACAGCACCGTGCCACAGAGAGGGAAAGACGCGATTACAGACACAGGGGGGGGCAGCTAGAAACTGGAAACCCACATCATGGCTGAAAACCTTCACAACAGCAGCTTCCTGTCTGGCTTCCTTCTGTGCCCTCGTTAGTGGCCTGACACGTACCAGCAACGTGACAGTGACACTAAGGGAAACACAGATTACAGACTGGGCCACCAAAAAAAGAAATCTAACTGGAAACTTTCCCCATCCCGGTGGGAACTGTGACTGTGACAAGAGCAGCATCCTCTCTGGCTTCCTTCTGTGTTTTCATTAATGGCTACGTGTTACTGTTTTCTCTCTCTTCTCCCTGCAGAATGAAGAAGTAATTTCTTACATGGTTTTAATCCGACTTTATGGTAGGTTTTGTTCCTTCAGTTCAGTCTGATAAATCTCACGCAGAAAGAGAGCGAGAGAAAAACTTAATATGAAGAACCCCAGTAAAATATTCCATATCATTTATTTGTTTGTTTTTATGCGATTTGATTTTTTTTAAAATTCTAATGCTTAAAAGACATGCTATGTGACCATCTAAAGTTTCTGTTCACCAAATTTGCTGTCAGTACAAAATTGCAGTTCACATGATTTAATCATTTGTATTTCTTCTTCATGTCTGTAAAAGCGTTTTAAACAGAGAGACATGCAAACAGGCAGACAGACAGACCAACAGTCAGGCAAAGGGGTAGGGGACGGGGTGGGGTGGGGTATAGTTATACAATGACCACCAGAGATAGAGAACATATCACAGACTCTCTTTCTGTGTGCCATGATTTTTCACTGTCTGTGTTGTGAGTCTGTGTTTCTTTCCGATTTTATCACTTTTTTTTTTGTGTGTGTCTATTTGTTTTCAATTTTTCTACTGCAGGAGTATCACAAACACAGAAAACAAGAGACAAATAATCAGAATCAACACATACACACATCACGGGGGACAGCATTACCTGACAAGCACACACAAAAGAAGTGGGCGTGGTAATGTGGGGGACCAAATGACGGACGACTCATTCCGTTCCATCCTTCAGCCAGTCAATCAGGTTACCACGTCGGTCACGTGCAACCACTGTGCCAGGGAGAGGGAAAGGCACGATTCCACGATTCCAGACAGGGCCACCAGAAACTGGGAACTTCCACACCATGGCGCAAGCTCTGAGAGCAGCAGCGCCCCGTCTGGCTTCCTTCTGTGTCTTAATTAATAGCTACATGATTTCGTTGTCTGTCTCTTTCTCAGCAGAATGAAGTGTAAAGTTTTGAAAAGGGTACCTCATAGTCTCATGGTCTTAACACCATCTTCTGATTATTTCGTGATTTTTATATTTCTAATACAAACTACATACTTTTATAATGTAAAAATTACTAAGATGTCATATTACTCTAAATGACATGTTTTCAGCGTTCTCACAGTTGATGAATACATAATTTTATCTGATTTCTCTGCAGTAAAGCGAGCAGACAGTTATAGGATTCCTTCAGGAAAGTCTTCATACTCCATTCTGATTTTTTTTTTTCAATTCATGAATCTGTTTGTTACTTGGTATCTCTAATATGTTTTGTGTCTTCCTTTCCTTCAATAATTATTTCCATGTCTTTCTTTTATTTTGTTTTCTTGATTGTGTTATTTTGCTATCTCATTCGCGTCACGTAAGGACCGCGGTTTTCATTAATTCCAGATCTTGTGTTCTGGTCTAATCGGGATGAGACATTGCTCTACAGAAAAGGGAACCCCGACAGAGAACGAATGCTATATACAGACACAAAAGTGGAGAAAGGGGAGACGGTGGGGCAGGCAGAAAGAATGTCATGCAGACTAATCCGTTCTGACATAAAACCAATATAACGCATGCAATATAATAGAGTGCAATACGATTGTCAACTCTTTTTCCTTTCACAACGAAAGAGAGAGAGGGGAGAGGGGGGTGGAGGGAGGGAGAGAGAGGGAGAGAGAGAGGGAGGGAGGGAGAGGGAGAGAGAGATAGAGAGAGAGGCGGGGAACTAAGAACTCAAAACAATATTCCTCAATAAACGGGGTTTTAGGAATAGCTCATTCTTTCAATCTGTCCTTCCAGAAGATATGCACAAACGAATATGAAACAAAAAAACAAAGTATTTATCAACAAGCACCGTGAAAATTCAAACACAGATACACAACAACAAGAACAACAACAAAACACACACACACACACGCACACGCGCGCGCGTGCGCGCAAGCATACACACACACACACACACACACACACACACAGAAAGAATGTTACACAAACTAATCCGTTGTGACGACAACCGATATAACACAATCCAGTGTGATACAATTTTAGTAATATTTTTGCAATGAATAAGAGAGAGAGAGAGAGAGAGAGAGAGGTTGTGTGTGCATGCATGCATGTGAACGCGCGCGAGCGCGCGCGCGCGCGTGTGTGTCTGTGTCTGTGTGTGTTTCTGTACACACTAAGGCAAAGCAGCCCCAAACAGACAGCACAACTTACAAAACCCAGACACAGTTCTAGCACTGCTCCAAAGCTAGCCAGCTAGCCAATCAGCTTAACGGACCTATCACGTGCTCACACCTGGGGGGGGGGGCAAAAAGAGGGAAGATAACATTACTGACCTGGTGGGAAGAAAGTGACGGTGACCACCACAGACGGCGAAAATAATTAGAAGACTGTCCATAGTCTGCATTCCCTTCCTCCCCTCCCTTAGTTTTGTTTGGTTGTTCGCTTGATTGTTGCTCGTGACAACCTTTCTCTCACGCGTTGATTGCTCATTTTCTTCACTCCACCCAATTGGAGTGATGGCCTAGAGGTAACGCGTCCGCCTAGGAAGCGAGAGAATCTGAGCGCGCTGGTTCGAATCACGACTCAGCCGCCGATATTTTCTTCCCCTCCACTAGAGCTTGAGTGGTGGTCTGGACGCTAGTCATTCGGATGAGACGATAAACCGAGGTCTCGTGTGCAGCATGCACTTAGCGCACGTAAAAGAACCCACGGCAACAAAAGGGTTGTTCCTGGCAAAATTCTATACAAAAATACACTTCGATAGGAAAAACAAATAAAACTGCACGCAGGATTTTTTTTTTTAAATCGGTGGCGCTGTAGTGTAGCCCGAATTTCACACAGATAAATCTGTTGTGATAAAAACAAATACAAATACAAATAAACCCACTGAAAATATACAAAACAGGGCAATTACACAAACAAATGTATTCACTACATTTTATTTGTATATGTTTTATTGGTTTCACCGTTTTATCCTACGTCATTTATTCATTGCTTTAATGTATCATTTATCTGTCAATATATTATTCACCACGGAGCTATATTTCAAGAGAAAACGTAACGTTTTAGTCATTAACGACAAATTCTGCTCCGTTGAACAACCAGCCAAACTGATAACTAAGCCTATCATGATGCGCAAGACAAGAGCAGGATTACAAAATTATGACAACAACAGGACAGCAAGAAGTGTTCCATAACTGTCTTGAATTTTGACGTCATCGATATTTGATCATTGACTTAGCCCTCGATTATTTTTCGTTTGTCCTTGTGATTTTTTCTATAGGGGGTGGAGATCATAGATATACAAATGAATAAATAAATAAAACGCAGGATATTTAGCACAGAGAGAGAAGGTTGGGGGGGGGGGGGGGGGGGGAGTGGATGGGAGAGACAGAGACAGAGATAGAGACAGATACAGATAAAGACAGACACACTCACACACACACACACACACACACACACTCTCTCTCTCTCTCTCTCTCTCTCTCTCACACATACACACACACGCACGCGCGCGCGCACACGCACACGCGTACACACACACACACACACGCAGGACACACAGAGAGAGCGATAAAGAGAAAGAACGAACGAACAAACGAAATTTTATTTTACGAGACAGACAGACAGACAGAGACAGAGAGAGAGGCAGGCAGGCAGGCAGGCTGGCAGGCAGGCAGAGAGACACAGACAGAGTGACAAAGACAGACGGAGACAAGACAGACATAGGACAGGGATCGCTACCGACAGCCTGCCCTCTCTCATTGATTTTCAATGGACGGCGCAGCCTCGGCAAGACTTACTTTTCGGCCCCTGTATGTAACAAGAAGCGGAGACCACGCCTGTGGACTTTTCTACCCTTTTCGTTTTCCTTTCTGCCAACCGACGACAGTAAATCTTTACCGAGAGAACAGAGAACGGAAGATAGAGGCTGACAAACAGACAAACAAACAGAAAGAGACAGAGTAAAACAAGAAATTATTTAATGAACACAACCTGGGGAGGACAGCATCCCAACAGAAATCACAATTTGAAAAAGCCAGACAAGACAAGCCAAAGCGGTGGATGACTTCACTCTGCTCCACAAGCAGCCAATCAGGTTAACAGATCTGTCACGCGCTCTTTTGCCCTGGCGAGGCGAGGGTGGCGGGTGGCGGGTGGAGGGTGGGGAAAGAAGATCAGATTACCGACCGGAGTTCCTGGAACCGAAGATTACCTCAGGACGTCAGAAACCCCAAGAGAAGGGGGCTCTGTTGTCTGGCTTCTTTCTCCTAATTAATGGCTGACACTGTAGTTCAGCTTCCTTCTTTCAAACAAAGATGAACCATAAGTCACAAGTCATTCACGTCATTTTTTCGTCTTCTCTCTACTCAGTTTAGAGATCTGTTGAAAACAACAACAACAACACAAAATCAAAACAACAACATAAATTAAAACTCAGAATAGCAGAGTCAACAATCTAAATTACTGTGATTATTATTTAATCAATAGAATAATCAATTCATTATCTAGTTCTTTACATGAATACTTTGTTTCTGCATTATCATTAAATATGTCATGATACGGACATATGATATTTCTAAAGACTCGGGTATTGTTTTGATTGCCTGTTGACATTGTTCAATGCGCTAATGTGCACCGATCTGAAATATATTTTTTTAATCGAAAGAAAGACAGTCAACTTGTATACTGATAACATGTGCACTGTGCTTTATAGCAATATAAACGTGCAAGTCAGAGCACAGATAGCTTTACCCGGAGAAAGCAATCATCAATTCATTTCTGCTGAGATTATATTGGCTTTTACTAACGAAGGGTTGGCCCTTCCCATGGGGTTATCTGAAATATATGCAATGGTCGCTTATAAGGCAAACTTCCAACAAGAACCAAATCCTGCAAACGCAGACACATTCTACCCTGTTGATAGCACGAGAACGCCATCAAGAAAGAGCAAGAGAGAGAGAGATGGGTGGGCGTGGTCGGGTGCGCGTGGGGGTGGACAAAGAAGGGTGGCGGGCGTTAAATGATAAACAATATGTAATAGCATCACCATGAGGATTCTTCGTAAATGAAACTACTTTAAAAGCCAGACAGCGTTATGAAGTACACACTTAGACCTACTTGCAAGCCAACCATCCAAACACAATTTCAAATGACACATTCATAGCTTTCCTCGTAAGCCGGGTTAGCGGGCCTATTATGTACTCTCACCATGGGAGAGAAATGGCGGCTCTGCGACCATAGAAACGGCTGGAAGTAAACCGAGTCTCTTCACAGAAAACCTAAAAGTAGATTACCCACGCAAAAAGGAGTAGGAGGATGGATGGAGGGGCTGAAGAAAATAGCAGAGAGAGAGAGAGAGAGAAAGAGAGAGAGACAGACAGACAGACAGAGGGGTGTGGAGAGACAGAGAGAGAGGGACAGAGAGAGAGCACGAACGAAAAACAATGTTTTAATGAACTTTGGACATGGATCACAATTCAAAATCAGGGGACTGGGGTTGAGAGAGAGAGAGAGACAGAGAGAGAGACAGACAGAGACAGAGAGAGACAGAGACAGAGTCTGAAACAAACAGAGAGATTGAAAGTCAGAAAAGAGCTGAGACTGAAGAATGAACGCTGGGAGTGCGAAGAGTGGGGGTGGGGAAGATGATGTGATTAAACACACACATGATTCATGCTTTAAAAAAAAAAAAGGTCAAAAACATAACACCAATGGTAAGAACGAGTCTACTCACAAAGCCAGGCAGAATGACGGATGATGCATATCTAACCATGACGTCGACGCTCGAAGCAATCCAGTGGCTTGAACGGGTCTGTCGTCACATAACCTCACCTGTAACACGAAAGAGAGAAAAAAATGGTTACAGAATGTTTGCATGAAGTGACGGAATATCCATTACACAATGTGCGCGGTTCTCCAACCTCTTCTCTCTCTCTCTCTACCCCTCTCTCTCTTAATCAACAACTACGTGCTTCTGTCATTTTCCCTGCTCTCTCTCTCTCTCTCTCTCTCTCCAAAAACTGCGTCCCCCCCACTCTCTGTCTGTCTCTCTCTCTCTCACTCACAAAATTCCTCCATATCTCTCTCTCTCCCTCTTACTCTGTCTCTGTGTGTGTGTGTGTGTGTGTGTGTGTGTGTGTGTGTGTGTGTGTGTGTGTGTCTGTATGTATTTCAAACTGTCAAATCTAAAGTAAGTTTTCCTTTCTATATCCTGAACAGATATACCTCACTGTGTTAAATTTCGCACTGGTATCATCACCACAAAGGAGAAACTGCCCAGTTGACAACACATCTTACCGCAGAATGAAATAGTGACATTAAAAAAACAGACTCCATATTGACTAAAAGGCTTTATCTGAATAAAATATCGACTAAAAATGTGTGGCCGGGAAAAGTTCAGGGAGGGGGAGAGAGAGAGTAGGCTCCAAACTGACAGTACGAATAAAACATGAGAAAGTACAGACTGTGTGCAGCATGGCAATCTGCAGATTTGTGTCACTCTGCTAAAGGGGGTGGGGGTGGGGGTGGGGTGGGGGTCCGTTTGGTACAGTAGGATCCCCATCTTTGTCTCTTGTACCTTCCTCTTTTTTTTCGTTGTAGGACTGGGTCGATTTCTTTTCTTCCCTTTCCATTTCCTTTTTCTCCCCGCGTACAGTTGAAGAACAGCCAGAAAGCGAGAGATTGAGTTCGGAACAATGAGATGGACAGACAGATAAAAAGAGAGGGCACACACACACACACACACACACACACACACACACATATATATATATATATATATATATATATATATACTTCTACACATATGTATCTAAAGAGAAACTTGAAACTGTTTATTGTCATTGCCTACAAAAAGGTCTTTTAACAAGTGGGTTCGGTGGTTAACATTTGTTTCAATGCCAAATGATCATATATTCCATAATGATCAAATAAATCATCAACACTGAAGACAAATAAAGATTAGCAGCACACTTACAACACAATACGCAAAGAAATGAAACAAACAATCAAACAAGAAACAATAAAACATACATGAAATACTTCGTGTTCTGACCATCCATTCGCTCGTTATTTCTTGTAGTCTGTACTTTCCTTTAAGAAAATTCAGCATCAACGTCAACCATAGTTAACTACCTTCAAAATCATTGTTTTAATTATTGTTAAGAAAACCTTGTCTAATTCTTTGTGCCTCTGCGATGAACTTAGCAACGGATCTAATTACAATATCATCCTCAGACGATAAAACAGAAACAACATCGTCCATTCTAGCTACATTTGAATTAAAAAGTTTACATGTTTCTCGCACAACCTCATAAGCTGTACACTGAAAGAGAAAATGTTTTTCATCATCAATTTGGAATCCACATGCAGGGCAAGGTAGTTCTGTGGAAGTCCCAAGTTCAAACCATTTCTTATTTGCGTTAAAACCAAGTGTCCTTAATCTAAACCTTGCATAACTAATTCTGTGCCATTTGTCTGTAACAACATTTAGAAATTTTGCAGGCTGAAATACATTCTTAAATGAGAAAAAACCAACTATAGCTTTCTTTGCTTTCTATATCCGAATGCCAGTTTTGTTTAAAAGAACAAATATGTCTGTCTTTAAATTCTGAGATAAACTGCTGTTCATTTCCTACTCCCTGTGAAACCACACAATTCCAAAACCTTTTTCTGATAAAACATTCTTTACTCTATAAGCCCAGTTTTCTTTCCCTAATTCTAATTGTACATACATCATATCATATGCCTGCCTACAAAGACGTGTTTATGGAAGCTCTCACACCACTTCTTCGAAGAACATTCCACAATGCATTGCGGTTAACATAATCTATCTAAAGAAAGAGAGAGAGAGAGAGAGAGAGAGAGAGAGAGAGAGAGATGTAGAGAATTCAACTGAATTGTTGACTGATTGTAATTTTCTGAGGGCAAGATAATGTTTTTTTCGTCCAGCCCTGAAAAGGGAAGAAATTTAAAAGGAAGTCATTTTACGAGTATTAACACAGCATGCATGGTTACATGATGAATAATTTCGATAGGAAAAACAAATAAAACTGCACGGAGAAAAAAATACAAAAAATGGGTGGCGCTGTAGTGTTAGCGACGCGCTATCCCTGGGGAGAGCAGCCCGAATTTCACACAGAGAAATATGTTGTGATAAAAAGAAATGCAAATACAAATAATTTGACATTTACAACAGTACATACCTAAATATAATGAGAATAAGTGAGAGAGAGAGAGAGAGAGAGAGAGAGACAGACAGACAGACAGAGAGAGAGAGAGATAACAAACAGACAGAGACAGACAGACAGACAGAGAGAGAGAGAGATAACAAACAGACAGAGACAGACAGACAGACAGAGAGAGGCAGAGACAGAGAGAGTCAAGGTGAGACAGAGAGAGAAAGAGGGAGATAAGGAACAGCAAAACTGAAAGCGAAAGAATTCCTCGGCGGGTTGGGGGGGTGGGGGGGCGTCGAAGACACAGATCGAGAGAAGAGGAAAAGAAAGAAAGAAAGAAAAAAAAAAGCAGAACGGAGACAAGGAGAGGACGAAGGAGGTGGGGAGTGGGGGGGGGGGGATTGGGGGGGAGGGGAGAGGGGAGGGGGGAGGAGGAGGCGGCAGAAGAAGAAGACACGGACAGACAGCGAGGGAGGGGAACACAGTAAAACAGCAAATATCAAAGCAGACAAAATGACTGGCGCCAAACTGAGTTTTCTGTTCATTTGCCTCCGGTCAATCAGGTTAGTAGGTCTATCACGTGCTCATAGCCCGCTTGCAGCTGAAAGCAGGAAAAAGGAAAAGGAAACTACACAGTCTGAAGCGTCAGTCGCTGAACATTCGCCACAAAATAATTGATGAGAAACCCTGACCGAGAAATACGCTGTAGTCTGTAACCTGTCTTGATTAATTAATCACATTCTCTCTCAGCGAAGCCTGAAGATGACCAGATGATTGTGTTTGAAGAAGGGGAAAATGAACAATCTGACACGCGCCGAAAATTGCTCTTTTTCCATTTTCACTTTTGTATCTCAGAAATGTATCATACGTATCAGTCACTCACCCCTTAGAACCATATCACACACACACACACACACACACACACACACACAGAGAGAGAGAGAGAGAGAGAGAGAGAGAGAGAGAGAGAGAGAGATGTGCATGCACCTGCAAACACCCTCTCCTGTCACACATCCAGAAAATCAAAACATAAGTTAAAAGAATGAGAACAAAACGACTTGCAATTACGTATGAATTCATAAAACGACGTTGATGCGAAGTTGATATTCAGCCCGTGTTTATCGTCACTGTGGCCACATACTCGTTTTGAACGCATCCTTCAAATGTGTTCAAATCTGAGGTTACTTCGCTAATCAAGAGGTATAGAAAACAAGAAGAAAAACAAACAAAACAAAAAAACCAAAACAAAAACAAAAAAAACCCACACACCCATATTTGTCATTAATTGAAAAAGCATATGGGTACACACAATGCGCTGAATGCTATTTTATTAACATATTGCATGATGTGATGTAATAACGCTACACTACAATGCATTACACTACACTGCACTACACTGCATGATGTGATGTAATAACGCTACGCTACAATGCATTACACTACACTGCACTACACTGCATTACACTGCACTGCACTGAGTTGTACTGCACACTGCTGCATTACATCACGCGACATACGTCTGCAACACAAAGCCTTCACTGAACCATTCTACTTTGTGACCCCTCTGTCAGCGATGACAGTCATGGGATGGCCCTCTTATCTCTCACCCTGATCATTCATTCCGGATCACCCATAGCACTTCTCTTAGATCAGCATCTCAATCCGTCCTAAGGGTCCCTGGGTCCTTGGAATGCAAATCAAAACGATTTGTCTTCATAGGCCTGCTCGCGCTTTGCATTTCTTCATGGATTGCCCCCAGGAAAGCATCTGTCGCTAGCTTCCAAGGTGGTCTGAATGCTTACTTTCGCCTCCCCTCCCCCCCTCCCCCCGAGGCATTTGGACATCTGTCCCTGAGCGCTCCTTTGGGAGTTTTTGGTACAACCTGCGCGCGCGTGGTGAATGAGAGGGAGGGGATTGAGAGTGTGGGTTGCATATCATGCGTTTGGGAACGGGGAGCGGGGGTGTGGGGGGGTGGGGGTGGGGGGTGGGGGTGGGCTATGAGGCTATTCTTGGATATGTGGTTTGGAAATAAATTGAGGACGGTGCAGAAGCACACATTAAGACGGCGAACTCAAGAGTGTTTATAAATGACCCATTCGATTTTTCCGCGCCTCTCTCTCTCTCTCTCTCTCACACACACACACACACACACACAAACACACACAGAGGCAGAATCACAGAAAGACACACACACAAGGACACACACACACACACACACACACACACACAGAGACAGAGAGAGAGAGAGAGAGAGAGAGAGAGAGAGAGAGAGAGAGTTTTGTGGAATTTTTTTGTGTGCCCTTTTTTATTTTTGCGCAATCAAAAAGATTTGGAAACATTTTTATGAACATCTATTTTCTCCTTTATCTTGTCTTCTTCCTAACGTGCGCGCACGCACACACACACACACACACACACACACACACACACACACACACACTCACACTTAACACGAAGGGAGACGGTTTAAAAAAAAATTCTTGATTATCATCATTTATATTGCGGGAAACTTGACCATGGGCGTAATGACAAGCGTCAGCCTTGCCGGAATTCTGTCCCACCAAATTACAAGGGTTGTTTCGAACCAGTTCTCTGTATACCTTTGCAACCGCAGCCAAACGACGCAATAGAGAAAAGCCACAGCCTGTCGTAGCTTTCTTCTGAGTCTCCATGTTACTCATACATTCGAGGAAAAGCAAAACGGTGCTTACAGAAGATAAAATAGCAGTCTGGTCGGACGACGGCGTGGAGTGTCTATGTTCGTTGATGCAGAGTCTTCCCAACAGCTCAAAATACAGCTTCGTTACGTCAATACACCATACGCGAAAGACATTATGTTCGGGAGTCGGATGAATACTTTAAATTAAAGATACCAGTAAAGATATTTCTGATCAGGCAAACTGTTGGCGTCCCAGATTCACGAATGGAGTGCTGGCCTTGAGTTACTTTTGACTGATTGTTCTGTTTGTTGTGGAATAAAATCGTTCCAATCGAATAACCTTTCTGTTTGTGAATTCCAATTGTTACACTCTATCAGATTCCACATTTTTCATTCGTGTAAAAATGTCACCGTCTAACCTACATAAACTTTTTTTACGTTTATTTTCGAAGAATGTAGCAGTCATCTGGAATTCGAAAAACAGAAAAACACACATAAACAGAGAAAGAGAGCGCGCGCACACGCGCACGCGCGAGAGCGAGAGAAAGAGAGACAGAGACAGATGCAGAGGGAGAGGGAGAGAGAGAGCAGACCGAGTCAGAAACAGATACACAGAAAGATGAATGAAAGAGAGAGAATGCAATGCATTAAGAGATTTACATCCACGGGCCGATAACGTAAACTCTTGTAACCAGACCACGCTTGATATTTGTATTTGTATTTCTTTTTATCACAACAGATTTCTCGGCGTGAAATTCGGTCTGCTCTCCCCAGGGAGAGCGCGTCGCTACACTACAGCGCCACCCATTTTTTGTATTTTTTCCTGCGTGCAGTTTTATTTGTTTTTCCTATCGACTGAAGCGGATTTGTCTACAGAATGTTGCCAGGAACAACCCTTTCGTTGCCGTGGGTTCTTTTACGTGCGCTAAGTGCATGCTGCACATGGGACCTCGGATTATCGTCTCACCCGAATGACTAGCGTCCAGACCACCACTCAAGGTCTAGTGGAGGGGGAGAAAATAACAGCGGCTGAGCCGTGATTCGAACCAGTGCGCTCAGATTCTCTCACTTCCTAAGCCGACGCGTTACCTCTAGGCCATCACTCCACTGCCACTTTCCCGAAACCCGCCAGCACTTGAGCCATTGATGGCAACAATGTCCGCCTTTACCACCATTCTCTTTTTCGGGTCTAGGTTAAAGTCGCCCCTTCGGGTATCCTTTGCGCCATCTGTACAAAACCCGAATCACACTCGATGATGTGCGAGATGCGTGCGACGTTCTTGCTTTCAATCCACCTGGCCATTCATTATTTCTGGCAATCTGTGTGTCTTTGCATTCTTGAAGTGGTAATGTTGTTGATGAACGGGATAATAAGGGAAGAGTGTTGTGGCTGCCATAATGTGCATGATGGTTTTTTAAAAAAAAGGTATCATTTCCATTTGATTAAAGCCAGAAAATGCGCAGGAAATTGCCAGTTCGTGGAACATCATTAATTTCTCTGAATAACCACCAAAAATGTAATAAAAACGGAATAGAAAGTTCACCCCAGTGCTGAACGCTGAAGTGATTTCAGGACGGGTGCAGCGTCACCATCTGCGTCAATGTGCTTGGAGGAATCCATCTGTGCGGAACATCTCTAAGCTTTGTCTTTCTTGTGCACCTGCAGCGGTGGAGTTTGCTTGTTGTTAGTTTGCCTCTCTTTGCTTATCGTTATGAATGTTCCTAACCTCACGGTAAATTCCATATACTTGAGAACATTCTTATCTCTAAGCAACCTGAACGCTGCTAAGTTCGCTCATGCAACCCATCCCTGGACTGTATTGTATTATATTCTATTGTATTACTCTTTTTGTCACAACAAATTTCTCCGTGTGAAATTTGGGCTGCTCTCCCCAGGGAGAGCGCGTCGCTGCACTGAGAGCGCAACCCTTTTTTTTTCCTGCCTGCATTTTTTTTAATATGTTTTCCTATCGAAGTGGATTATTCTACTGAATTTTACCAGGGACAACCGTTTTGTTGCCGTGGGTCCTTTTACGTGCGCTAAGTGCATGCTGCATACGGGACATCGGTTTATCGTCTCATCCGAATAACTAGTGTCCAGACCACCACTAAAGGTCTAGTGGAGGGGGAGAAAATACTGGCGACACTGCCGGGATTAGAAGCAGTGCGCTCAGATTCTCTCACTTCCAATACGGACGCGTTACCTCTAGGCCATCACTCCACCCCACTGATTTCTTTCCCTGTCTTTCCTTTGTGTTTTCTTCCTTCATACAGGCAAGACCAGTCAGAAAGTGGAATGGCAACCAGCAAGCAAGAAATAAAAGTTCAGAGTAATGAGTCGGACAAACATTTAAAGGAGAAAGAGGGGAGGAGATGGAAAGAGACAGACAGACGGACAGACACAGACAAGGACTTAGACAGGTACATTCAGACAGTTTCAGTTTCTCAAGGAGGCGTCACTGCGTTCGGACAATTCCTAAGACGCTACACCAGACCTGCTAGGCAGATGCCTGACCAGCAGCAAAACCGAAAGCACTTATTCAGGTGCATGCGTATGTAGTTGTGTTCCTATCAAAGATGATTTCTTCTACAAAAATGTGCGGCAAGTGCGTGATGCACACGGGACCTCGGTTTATCGTCTCATCTGAATGACAAAACGCTCAGTTTAATTTTCCAGTCAACGTTTAGAGAAAGAGCGAAAGCAGACACAGAAGCACATAATAAGAAACAAACAAATGCATTAGAGAGAGAGAGAGAGAGAGAGAGAGAGAGAGAGAGAGAGAGAGAGAGAGAGAGAGAGACAGAGAAAGAGAGAGAGAGATGCAAACCGTCAAACTGGTCAGTAGGTCTATCTTGACACACCGTGGTTGCACCTAAAAGCAGGAAAAGGAGTCCGAAGCGTCGATGGTAGAATGGCAGACCATGCGGAATTTTCTTCTTTTTATTTTATTTTTTAAATATTTTTTTTATTACATATTGAATGGAAACCCCCTGAAAAAACCTCTTCACTAAAGAATAATCTGAAACGCTTTCACGTTGCCAACGTGGACAGAAACTATACTTTGTAAAAAAGGTTTCCCATTTTTTTTTGCTGTCAGTAAAGAAACCCGTTTTGTTATGCAGCCCTCACATCTCCAGAAAGAGAAATACAATAACGGAAGAGAAACATTTGTAGATTTGTCTAGCTTATAGGTAAAAGGGAAATCATTCAGAGTGGACGCGTCTTATTCAAAGGTTCTTCTGCTCCCATCCTTATTTTTTCTTCTGTCTTCATCTTGCAATTTTCCTCATCCTTCTTTTTTCATCATGTCCTTCTTTTCTTTCTCCGTCACCCCTCCTCGCCGTTTTTCTTGTTCCTCTTCCTTTTTATCCTCTCCAGTTTTTTCCAACTCTTCATTGGCTTTTTCTGTTTCTTCGTCTCATTTTTTTCATTCCTCCTCCTTTTCCTTCTTCCTCAATGTAATCATACTGGAAAAAGGATACGTGACATTACACTATGCATGCTACATTACATTGTACTATTTCTTCTTCTTCTTTTTCTTCTTCTTCTTCTACTACTACTTCATTTTCATCTTCTGCATTCGTGGGCTGCAACTCCCACGGTCACTGGTATGTAAGAGTGGGCTTTTATGTGCATGACCGTTTTTACCCCGCCATTTAGGAAACCATACTCCGTTTTCGGGCTGAAGTAAACTATGCTAACTTACACTACACTATTCTATATCAACAGCACAAAGCCTTATTGATTTGATCACTGTGCCAGGTGCCACCTTACTTAACAAATATGATTATTGCTTCTGTATAATCCATCTCTTTCTCTGGGATCGGCTTATCGATATGTTGTAAGGGTTCTTAGGCCCTTGGAATACAAGACAAACCGATTTCGCCCCCTAAAGGCCTGCACGCGCATTGCGCGTCTAAATGGATTGCCGCAGGACCCGAGGGAAAGCAGCTGTCACTTGCTTCCAAGGTGGGCTGGAAGCTCACTGGCTCCCCAGGCAGTGGGACATCTGTCTTTGAGAGCTCCCTTTTGATTCCGATTTTTTTTTTACAAAAAAGTGCGTGCGCGCGTGTGTGTGTGTGTGTGTGTGTGTGTGTGTGTGTGTGTGTGTGTGTGTGTTTGGGACATATGCATTGAACACACACAAAAAATACTGCGGACATGCATACTGAAGTTGACAGCGTCAAAATGTTTGAAAATAAATTCACTCCACATCCCCACCCTTCAACACACACACACACACACACACACACACACACACACACACACACACACACACACATGTATATCTATCTATCTATCTATGTGTGTATATACATATATATATATATATATATGTGTGTGTGTGTGTGTGTGTGTTCATATATGCGTAATACATATATACAAGCATACATATATACATACATACACTAACACATACAAGCAAAACGAAAACGACTTAGTGTAGCTAGAAGAGAACGAACGCGGAGCGGGTAGGTTTGCTGATGATCCTCTTTCCACGTCCGAAAATATAAGATTAATGGACGTCGGAAAGCAGCATGGATTATGACTGTAAATAATGCACGGTAAGTGGTAAAACAAAAGAAGCTCTGGCAAATCTCTGCTGTAACACCGATTTTTATTTCTTAGCAAAATGAAGCTGACGTGGAATGAAAAAAAATCCAATGGCTTTATAACTTTCTGGGAAGAGGTGGTGGTTTTTTTTGGTTTGGGTGGGGTTTTTTTTGTTATAGTTTCTGTTGGATTCCCACCCCCCTCCCTAAACAACCTAAAAGTAAAAACAAACAAACAAACAAACAAAAATAACCACACATGAATATTTGTCTCTGGCCTTTTGAACACAAAATAAAAAAGGAAAGGAAATACCCCCACTGCCAGTAGGTTGACACAAGCAATTTCAGATCCAATGTCACACACCAGCAAATAAAAAAAGGGGGAGAGTTTCCTGAACGGAGACCAAAAAGAAAAATCAGCAAAAGCTGAGCAAATGGAAGTGCCAAACATGCAAAGCGACTGATCGACTGATTGCCATGTTTGCTCCGGAGTGGCAAAACCTTTGCAAGCCCGATGGAATGTATTGTTCTCTTCAACATTCACTTTCTAATCTTTCTCAAGATTCAGTATATTTTTTCAGTCATAAAGAAAACGTTCCTTTACCGAATATTGGGCATTTTATTTACGCATTTTGAAAACGAAAGTTCTCAATGACTTCAGCGCAGCAACTTGTGTCTCTGACTACAAGTGTAGAGAGGAATCGATCCCCACGAGTGCTAAATGTCTGTATCGATCGGGATAGTCTTGGAAAGCTCTTACGGAAAGTTGCGTTTCCTGCTGGCTCAAATAGGAAGACAGGGAGCACGCAGTCATGTACGTGTTGTCATTCATGGACTTCACGGATGTGACATTGAGAATGATGCCCTCCGGAAAATTGTTTGCCCCGATAAAACTGATGTCTGTGTATGAGTAAACCTACACATATAAAAAAAAATTCCACTGATAATTTTCATTACTGTTCGGCACAGGTTTTCGTGGAGTAGCCTCAATTCCACACACACTGAAATACGGTTGTAAATCTATTCAGGTATATACGGATTTTCTTCTATCAGTAATTTCGTTTCCTGATTTTCGCTGCAGGTATGTGTCTGTCCCGGACCTGGTATGTAAAACGATTGGTAAACCTCTATCACCAATTTGCTATCCGAATACATATCAACCCTGTTATTCTCTCTGTCTCTGTCTTTCTCTGTCTCTCTGTCTTTCTCTCTCTCTCTCTCTCTCTCTCTCTCATTATAGCTGACCTGAATGCAAAAGCATGAAACATGTTACCAACAGTATAGCTAAGTTACTGATCAGAAAATTGAAACATACAGAAAGAGAGAAAGGGTGGGAGGTGGAAGGCTGCCAATGCATTAAGAGATTAACATCCACAGGCCAGTGCCGTAACCTCTGTGACCAAATCATGCTTTATATGCCCTACCCTTCATCCGAAGCGAGCTAGCACTTCAAGCTATTGAAGGCGACAAATCCATCTTTACCATTCTTCCCTTCACTTCCACGTCAACGTCTTTTGCTTGGAGAACACCTCTGTGTGAACGACAAGCGCCATTTGTGGCCAATGCGCGGTGCTAATGCGTGTGTTGTACTTTGCTGCTTCCATCCTACCTGTCAAGTATTGTTGGCTCTGTTTGTGTCTTTGTATCATGATCGCCATCATAACCATCACGTATATTTATGCGCTTAACCTAAGCGGAGTCATAACCATCACGTATATTTACGCGCCTAAGTGGAGCCATAAGCATAAAACACAGATCTACATTGTTAACTCCGTTTGTGTCGTTGTTGTATCATGATCGTTATCATGAACATTGCGTACATTTATGCACTTAACCTAAATGGAGTCGTAAGCATAAAACACACAGATAATATCTTGGAAAAGTGTGAAAACATTACACACTTGGAGCAAACGGGGAAAACATGCAACATGGACATGTGGTGTGTTCACAAACACGGTGTTGCTGATGAATGCCATGGAAAGCGAACAGACCTTTGGTTCTCACATGTACAATGGGTGTGGTGACATCTTAAGGCGGTGGGCAGGTGGATTGGGGGCGGGAGGGAGGAGGCGGGAGAGGGGGTGGAGGCTGTCTAGCACATGACTAACTTGAAAGGGAACACAAGGAAAAAAACACAAACAAAATCTTCAAAATAAATCAGAAACTTAAAAAATAAACCAATACGTCAAACCATGCGGGAACTTCTATTTTCTATTCCCCATACCCAACGCCAGTTCTCCAACCCCCTCTTTCTGTCTGAAGGGTGCTTCTTCCCAGCAAACAGTACTGAGGTGGTTGGTAAGCGGTATTTCATGTTTTCCGTTTGGAACTTCCTGTTTTGCCGCTTTGAAGTTCGGCTGTACATCAGCCGTTCTGGACTCTGACTGTACGCCATTGTGGTCGATTATGTTTTCGAGATAACTGAAGCACTTGTCACACACACACACACACACACACACACACAGCCAGCCAGCCTAGTCAATAAATTAGATCAGGTACATGGAACACCAAATATTCATCTGGTGTGTATGATACGAGAATATATACTTACAATATTTAGTATTAGAATTCCCGACGTTACTGTTTACGACGTTAGAAAAAGGCTTTGCAAGGAAAAAAGGTATTAATATTTACCTTCACCTGCCCCTTTAGTTCTGCTGAGATACCAGTGAAGACAACGCTACCACTTTCATCCATTTGTCTTTGTATTAATGATAACAAATGTCAAAAAAGAAAATAACAAATGTCAAAAAAGAAAAACTTTTATATCATCCCTGCAACACATATTGCAGATATCTATCTGTCTGTCTATCTATCTATCTGTCTATCTATTAATCTATCTCGAGAGAGAGAGAGAGAAAAAAAAATCTTTCATCTTATCCCGCGTCCTCAATTTATTGATTACTTATTTCCTCTTCATCTGCTTATTATCATCATTGTCATCATAACTGTTGTTCTTGTTGTGATCAATGTTGCAAACACACTTGCTACCACCTTCACATCCTTTTGAATCCAAGAGCATAAGTTGCTAAAGTATATTACTTATGAGACACTCCATTCGCTTCTCCTGTATCTAATCTTTCACTACATATTTCTTGCTGCTTTCTTCCACTTATTTAAGCCACCCTTCGTGGGTAGTTTTGGAAGTCATTAGATTGTTATTTTTACCCGCTGTGAATGAGAAAACCACTAAATTGTGATTACTGTCTCTGGAGCGTTTGCCATGGGGGATAATTCAAGACCATTGCAGAGAATCTGACGAATCCACAGAGGACGAAATTAGAGTCATATTTGGCAAACAATTAGCTCTCCATCCAACAGAGAGATTTAAAATGGCCCCAATAATTCTTCGAAGGATTGATATCGTCCTCAAACTACAACCTCTCATTACTCATTAATGTCACTCAAGTATTTCCCTAGCGCTTTATTTTATCATCTTTAAAAAAAAAGTTAATATTTGTTAAGCGTTTGCATCTTTATAATGTTTGATTAATATAGGCAGGTTTTGGTTGTTTCTAAGAATGCTTTTCCTCCGTTATCATGTTGCTCTCTCACCGACAAGTTTCCGACATCTGGACATTTTCACATACATATTTTGCGACGTTTCTTTTTCTCTTACACAAAACGAAAGAAAGAAAGAATACAAATCTCTCTCTCTCTCTCTCTCTCTCTCTCTCTGTGTGTGTGTGTGTGTGTGTGTGTGTGTGTGTGTGTGTGTGTGTGTGTGTGTGTGTGTGAAGTCAATCTCTCATCAGTTGCTGGCGCCGTATCTCGTAGACCTGAGAGGCGGGAAGAATGCATGCAGAGGTGAAAAATGACAGGCTTTTCAGAGTGTGTCCTTTTTCTGCAGCTTCCTCCCTTTCCCTCCCTCCCCTTTTATTTACGTTTTCGCCCACGTGTTGACGTCTTGGAACTTCACTAGCATAAATTGCAAGGAAGATATACGTACATACATGATATAATGTCTTTCTGTTTTCTTTCTTTATTCTTTCATTCATTCATTCTTCTACTTTTTCTTTTTATGTATTCCTGATATATATATATATATATATATATATATA
>NC_134876.1:28933751-28938751 GCF_041734735.1 Babylonia areolata
GCTCGCGCATGTGTGTGTGTGTGTGTGTGTGTGTGCGTGTGTGTGCGCGCGCGCGTGCGTGTGTGTGTGTGTGTCCGTGTCTGTGTGTGTCCGTGCGAGTCCATAGGGAGATAAAAAGGACCGCACCACGTGTATCGTTTGTGTTATCGTGTTCGCGCGCGCGCGTGTGTGTGTGTGTGCGCGCACTCTCGCGTGTGCGTGTGTCGAGTAAGAGAATGACACAGACACAGAGAGAGAGACAGAGACAGAGAAAGAGAGACAGAGATGTAAAAAGAGACAGACAGACAAAGAAACAGACAGAGAGATGAGGGCTGACGATGGAGGACCACCAACTATCTGTCACAACATCCCTCCTTCGGGGAAATGCCCGGGGTACCCTGTGGAGATGTCTAATTGTAATTCGGATTGAGGAAAAAGAACCCCCTCCAGGGATCGGGTTCCCATTCGCGTGGAGGCCAGACTTGCTGCGCGTTGCCTCAATTCTGAACTTCTAACACGCTTTATAGGAAAAACAACAACAAACAAACAAAAAACAAAACAAACAAAAAAACAACAAAACAAAACAAAAATAATAATAATGTTTAAAAAGTTTTGTATCCGAACAAACAACTGCATTAATTTGATAATTCAAATGGTTATTCTGATTTTAAAGAAATTTCTCAGATGTGATGCATTGTCTAATCGCAATATTCGCGATATTTCAGAAAACAAAGGTAAAAAAATAAAAAAGGACAAAGCAAACTGCATGCTGAATAGACAGAGTTGTCACATAAAACAATGGGAAAAGAATAGAATTTAACTGAAATTCATTAATATTCAATTCACATTCAATTAAAAATAATATGAAAAACATTTTTTTTTTAAACATGAAAGCATAAAAATAAATAAATATATATGTGTTCGAGCGCGCTTGCGTGTGTGCGTGCGCGCGTGCATGGGTTTGTGTTAAATTGATCTTTTATTTCCCCCTTTGGCTTAAATGCTTAACGTGGGCGTCATGGTTCTGAACGTCCTGCTGGGAGCCTTGATCGTGTTCTGGTGTGCCTGATCCTCCAGCCGATCTGTGAGAATTTAGATTGCCAGAGAGCGGTGTGTCTCGATATTTCCCTGAAGGCAAGGCTCTTGTAATCGGACAAACCTGACTGTGTCATCTTAGCACTTATGGTAACTTATGATAACAGTGATAATAACAGTAATAACAGTAGGAAGAAGAAACAGAGGCAGAAGCAGAAGAAGGAGAGTTATAGTAAACAATATGAACAACAGTACGAACAAGAACACTACTAGTACTACTGCTACCAAAGAAGAAGAGTAATAGTAACAATATCAACAACAGCACGAAACAAAACGTTACTACTACAACTACTACTCCTGCTGTTGTTGCTGCAGTAGCAGTTACTACACTACTACTACTACTACTACTACTACTATGTAATAAAATGCAGTCTTTTTGTGATTAAAAACCATGTCTCAAAGCCTGAGAGAGAGAGAGAGAGAGAGAGAGAGAGAGAGAGAGACAGACAGACAGACAGACAGACAGACAGATAGACAGACAGACAGACAGAGATTCAGAGAAAGGAAAATACAGAGAGAGGAGAGAGGGAGAGAGAGAGAAAGAGAGAGAGAGAGAGAGACAGACAGACAGACAGACATAAAGAAAGACAAAGAATGAGACATAAAGGAGAGGAGTCTTTGAAGTTTTTCGGTGGGTCTCATCTCTGTTTTTGTTTCCCCCTGTGTGCTGACAGTTATGATACAGATGTGTGGAAAGGGGGAGAAACAACGTATCCATTTATTTGATTGTCATTGAGTTGATTTAGTTATAAACTCACTTATTTCAGATTATTCATTCACTTGTTGTCATGTGTGAATATATTTTTTTTAATCTATGGTTATTAATATTCATTCGTTATTATAAATTTGTATGCAGTTATTTTTCTATCTCTATCGATAAACACATAAAGTTTTATGGCGTGAAGGGAAAGAAAAAGGAGAAACACAGAAAGCTTAAACAACATGAAAGCTCACTGATATTTGAGAGCTGTAACGAAAGATCCTTATAAAGCTGAAAGCACACAAGCTTTTCAGAATCAAATGAAACGAAAAAAAAATCACGCAAACAAACAAATAACATACACAAATACATGAGTCGAAAACAAATAACTGAAACGAACAAACAGATAAGTAGATACACAAGCAAACAATAAACCAAGTGAGAACGGAGACAGGGGGATCAAACCCCGATGGAAATAACACATTAAACACAGCCATTACAATCTATTTGGAGCTCTGCGACAATGACTCATGAATCCCAATGGTCCAACCATATTCATTTACGCTACCGACTCTTACCACGTGCACGACGCCTGTATATATGTACGTGTACACGCGTGCGTTGGGCGTTTAATTAATTAGCATACACACGCACGCAAGCACACACACACACACACACACACACACACACACACACACACACACACACACAAACATATATATGCATACATGCACACACAAACACAAATACAAACTCGCACAGACACACACACACACACACACACACACACACACACACAAAGATAAAAACATACATTATACGCGTGTGCATGCATGAACGCACTCATACGCAATCACGCACGTATGAACACACAACGCACACATGCACGCACGCGTGCACTCAAGCGCGCACACACACACACACACACACACACACAGAGAGAGAGAGAGAGAGAGAGAGAGAGAGAGAGAGAGAGAGATACACATACACATTGTTATCCTCGATTCAACATAAATCGATTCGTATCATATTTCCCCTGACGCCGCTCCCTCCGCCGAGTTAAACGAAGCAAGCCACAGACACACGAATGACAATAACAAGAACACAACAACAACAACAACAACAAGACGATAAAAACAACACCACCACCACCACCAAATCCAATATACAAATATCAACATAAAGCCACCGGAATGATACATTCCAGGGCAGACGACTTATGCCAAGTGTTACAAGCTTTGAAAATCGATGCGTTGGCGGTCTTTCTTTTGCAATTGTCTGTTTAAAAACGAAAACGGGATGAGAAGACAAGAAAGAAAGAAAAAAACCCGTTTCCAAAGGGGAAGATTGGCCTGCAATCGGTTCGGTGTGTTGCCGAACCTCTTCTTTTCTTCTTCTGTGTTCGTGGGCTGCAACTCCCACGATCACTCGTATGTACACGAGTGGGCTTTTAAGTGTATGACCGTTTTTACCCCGCCATGTAGGCAGCCATACTCCGCTCTTGGGGGTGTGTGCATGCTGGGTATGTTCTTGTTTCCATAACCCACCGAACGCTGAAATGGATTACAGAATGTTTAACGTGCATATTTGATCTTCTGCTTGCGTTTTCACACGACGGGGGTTCAGGCACTAGCGGGTCTGCAATATGTCGACCTGGGAGATCGGAAAAATCTCCACCCTTTACCCACCAGGCGCCGTTACCGTGAATCGAACCCGGGGCCCTCAGATTGAAAGTCCAACGCTTTAATTAACCACTCGGCTATTGCGCCCGTGTGTTGCCGAACCGAGTCATGTCTCGTGGTGAGGATTTCTCGAACCTTCCCCTCCCTCCCCCTCACTCGCCCCACTCCCTTACGCCCCTCTCTCTCTCCCCTCCTTTCATTTAGTCACACTCTCTTGTTCTCCTTTTGCTATTCAATGCAGTAAATCACCCATATGCATAATGTATTTGCTGTTTTGGTATAATAGTGTAGGTTTCTTCTTCGTCTTCTTCTTTCTGCTCCTATTTATTTTCTTATTCCCCCTTTTTCGAGGACTGGAGAAAACACCAATGTTTGCATGACACAGAACCGTAACAAAATAACAGATTAACTCATAAATTCACCCATTTGTTCATTAATGTTCCCCTTCTATTAAAACAGCATTTCACTAAAACAGAAGAAAAGAAGACATATTTTTTTATGCGTGTGGGTTAGAGAGAGAGAGAGGGAGAGAGAGCGAGAGCGAGAGACAGAGACAGAGAGAGAGAGTGTGTGTGTGTGAGTGAGTGTGTGTATGTGTGTGTGTGTGTGTGCGTGTGTGTGTGCGTGTGTGTGTGTGTGTGCGTGTGTGTGCGTGTGTGTGTGTGTGTGTGTGTGTGTGTGGGTGTGTGTGTGTGTGTTCAATCAAGCAGAGACTTGAGATGAAGAGAGAGATGAATATGTGGAACATTCAGAACATAAAGAAGAGTTTTAAAAGTCACATTATCCTTTCAGCGCCATGGCGGCAGTGATTTCACAGAGCCTGTGTCTGACTCTCAACTTAGGATAGGGCGAGGCCCAATCCCCCGTCTCCTTCCCCCGCTTTTAACTCACTCAGTACGGCCAGTCCTCTCTTCTCCTCTACACAGACTCCTCGGATGTCCAGTGGGTGTCTCTATGACCCAACCTTTAGCTTCCGTCATCAGAACTGTGGTATTCTTTGTCAACATTCACCTCTTCAGTATAAGAGCGTTCCGCTTGCAATATTTTGATGATGGTAACTGGGGTGAAACGCTGTTAACGTCGTCTCTTTCGGCGTTCGTATGGAGAGAATTAACCCTCTCCGACTGAAGTCAGGTACCCTTTCACGCCTGAGTGGAGAGAGGAAAATCGGAGTAACGTGCCTTTCCCCAAGGATACAACAACACCTTCCCGAAACAGGGCTGGAACTGGTGACTGGTGACCACTTTGCTGGGAAGTCCAAGAACTGGTGACTGGTGAACACTTTGCTGGGAAGTCCAATGCCTAACTGATTCAGCCACGATTCCCCCCCTCACTCCCATCCATAATAGAGTTATTTGGAAGTATATAGTCAACCTCCTTCTGTGACAGCTGTGGCTGAGTGAAATTCGGGACGCTTCCTCGACGGTTTGTATTATTGTGTCATTTGCTCTTTTTGTTCTTTTGTTTTCTCATCTCTCTTCAACATTTCTTTTATTTTTTTTAATTAAAAATAAATTCTGCCTTCATTTTCTTCTCTGGAGCAT
>NC_134876.1:28941251-28958751 GCF_041734735.1 Babylonia areolata
GTGTGTGTGTGTGTGTGTGTGTGTTCGTGTATCTGCGTATGTGTGTGCGTGTTCATGTGTGTGACTATGCTTGTGTGCATGCCTGCTAGTGTGTTTGTTAACACACACACACACACACACACACACACACACATATATATATATATATATACATACATATCCTTTTTTTTCGTGTGTTTGTTTGATTCTTGTTTGTGTTTTATTTGTTTATTTTGTTGTTTATTGTGTTTTGTTGTGTTTTTTCAATTAATATTTCAGTGTGTGTGTGTGTGCGTGCGTGCGTGTGTGTGTGTGTGTGTGTGTGTGTGTGTGGGTGTGTGTGTGTGTGCGTGTGTGAGCGTGTGTGTGCATGCGTGCAAACGCGTTCGTGTGTATGTGCGTGTGTTTGTGCAAATTCATGCATATGTGTGTGCGAGCATGTGTGTGTGTGTGTGTGTGTGTGTGTGTGTGTGTGTGTGTGTACCTATCCTTTTTTTCGTGTGTTTGTTTGATTCTTGTTTGTGTTTTATTTGTTTATTTTGTTGTTTATTGTGTTTTGTTGTGTTTTTTCAATTAATATTTCAGTGTGTGTGTGTGTGTGTGTGTGTGTGTGTGTGTGTGCGTGCGTGCGTGTGTGTGTGTGTGCGTGTGTGTGTGTGTGTGTGTGTGAGCGTGTGTGTGCATGCGTGCAAACGCGTTCGTGTGTATGTGCGTGTGTTTGTGCAAATTCATGCATATGTGTGTGCGAGCATGTGTGTGTGTGTGTGTGTGTGTGTGTGTGTGTGTGTGTGTGTGTGTGTGTGTGTGTAGTGTGTGTGCGTGTGTATGTGTATGAGTGTGTGTGTGTGTGTGTGTGTGCGCGCTCGCGCAGTGGGGACGGTCAAGCGGAGATATGTGGCCATTCGTTCTGAACAAAAAAGAAGAAGCTAATTCTTTCAAATGAAAAAAAAAAAGATAAAAAAACTACGAAGAACGTTTATTTTTTGCTTATCAGATGTCATTTTCCACCAACTGGCCCAAAAGATTGAGGGCATCAATGTCACTGCTGTCGAATCCTCTGGATATCCCAGAGAAAAAATTGCAAAAAAACATCAGGAGTGTGTGTGTGGGGGGGGGGGGGGGGGGGGGGGGGGGGTCTGTTGGGTTGAAAGGCAAAGAAAACTGAAACCGTAAAGGAATTGTCTGGGGAATGAAAAATAACACACCACCCCAAAACAAAGAAACAACCCCAAGACAAAAACAATACAAGAAGAAAGATTGAGCTTGCCAGAATGGAAATAAGATGTGTGTGTGTGTGTGTGAGAGAGAGAGAGAGAGAGAGAGAGAGAGAGAGAGAGAGAGAGAGAGAGGAGAGAGAGAGAGAGAGAGACAGAGACAGAGAGACAAAGAGGGTGAGTGAGTGAAGGAGAAAGAAACAAGTTTGTATTTCTTTTTATGTTTATCCAGCTCATCTTCTTGGTTTATTTACTATGTTTACAGTTAATCATGTTGTTGATGTTGAACCGATTTTACTCCTACAATTTTTGCTTTTCTTCTATGCAGAGTGCTTTCTTCCAACATTGAAAATATTCATGGTCTAGAGTCTCATCGGTTGTCAGTACAACGTATCACTGAACTGACAACATATAGTATTAGTATGTTTGTGATAGTTTTGGGTATGTGTCCAGTTGTGGGTGTGTATGTTTGTGTGTGGGGGGTGGGTGGGTGTGTGTGTGTGTGTGTGTGTGTGTCTCTCTCTCTCTCTCTCTGTCTCTCTCTCTCTCTCTGTGTGTGTGTGTGTGTGTGTGTGTGTGTGTGTGTGTGTGTGTGTGTGTGTGTGTGTGTGTGTGTGTGTGTGTGTGTGTGTGATTACATTGTGTGTCCAACGGTACGCAACATGATATGTGAATGGAACAGCACCGCATTTATTTCCAGTGATTCTGACATCGGCATAATCAATTAAATTTGTTTGCACTCTCCTTAAATGTCTTTTGTTGTCACAACACAGCTAGAAAGTACTCACTCGCACCGTGTACTTGAACGGAATCCCTGGTTACGCACGGCAGTGATTTCATGGATATCATGCTTTTAAAGAAACGTCACTGGCAGCTTGCAAATGCAAGGGAAACTGAGAACAACAGCTCGTCATCCATATAAAAAAAGGATGACCCCCACATGATATCGCAATTAAAATTGCATGGCATTTGTGACGAATAATCAATTAAAACCAAAACATCCAGAAAAAATATTTTCCATGTTCTATTTTTCAGAGACCGATGCTGCCAAAATGAAAGCAAACACGCCGAAGTAATTCAATCAAATAAAATGGAGGGCGGGGGTAGGGGGATGGAGGGTAGAGAAACATGAGACTTTCTACTCTGCCAACAAACTCAGCGCTCGCTTCCGCAGAGCTGTCGACAGCACCAGCACCATGGAATTTCAGAAAAAAAAAAATCAGTGCCACAAAGACCTCTTTTAGCCTACGTTTTCTCGAAATTCTCACCCTTTCTAACACTATGCGAGGAAGCGTGCGGGGTAGCGAGCAAGTTGAGTCGTTCCCATTTTGCATGTCACGCTTTCTCGTGATGTTCGAGAAAGCGTCTGATTTCGAGAAAGCATGGGCTGAGAACTCATTTACTGGATGAGTGTAAAACAGTTTATGAGCAGAACAGAAAACATGGAATATATATGCTCATTTTTTATGTCACCGAGCATATATATTCCGTTCAATCGACGACACTCAGGGTGTGTGTGTGTTTACGTTCGTGCGTGTGTGCGTGCGTGCGTACGTGCGTGCGTGTGTGTGTGTGTGTTTGTGCGTGCGTGTGTGTGTGTGATGTGCGTGCATGCGTGTGTCTGTGTGTGTACGTGCGCGCGTGCGTGTGTCTGTGTTTGTGACATTTTACATTTCGTAAATCTGAGACTAATTTTTCACAATGTTTGCTTTTATATATATTTTCTTTCTCTACACTGAGTACCCGCGTTAGTTTTCGACGAAGTTCTCTGACGAATTATGCGGAGTTACTCTTAGCTTAAGTGGCAACGCTTCTGCTCTGCTGACATCCAGGAGGACGTACTTTGCAAGCGTGATGGTTTCACGATCTCACTGTCTTCTGGACGTCGCTCAGAAACTGTCGCTTCGACGCGCCACCTGCTACGTAAACACATGCTTTGCAAACGTAATTCACGTTACCAATAACGAAGCATCGTGTACGAAGAGCAGCGGTTTTCTTTCAGCATCTAGGTACGTCGGAGCTGAAGAAGAAGTAGAAGAAACAGGAGAGGTCTAATTTAATCTACGTCCGTTTACGTTCCCTTCTGATCCTCCTTCTTATTCTGCACGGCCTCCTCCTTCGTGTTTTTTTTTTTGTTTTTTTTTTTGTTTTTTTCCCCCCATCTCAGTCATGTTTCTGTTGTCGTTTTCGTTGTTGCTTCATCGTCTTCTTCTTGCTTTTGTGGAAACCGTCTTCTTCTTATTCTTTTTTTTCCCTCCTTCTTCCCCCCCCGCCCCCCCCCCCCGCCTCGTTTCTTCTCATCCCTCCTCATCGTCTTCATTTTTTTCATGTTTTATGTCTTCCCCATCTTGCCATTTTGTTGGTGTTTGTTGTTGATGTTGTCTTTGTTGATTTTATCGCAATATTCATGTTCTTTCTACTTTTTTTTCTTCTTCCTTATCACGCGTTTCGTCTTTGTCTTCCTCATCGTTTTAAGATGTAATCAAACCTTCAGTTGTCTTTTCGGTTTCTTTTCTTTTTTTCTTAATTTGTCTACGTCTTAAATAATCCCTTTTTTGGAGGAAAGTGTCAGTCGCCCCCCCGGCTCCCCCCTTCCCCCGCCCCACACCCCACTCGTGCACATTTTTTTTTAATAGAGGAGAGCGGCGCAAAGGTTATATCCATTCGGCTGACTCCAAAAAACAAACACAACCCCCCCCCCCCCCCCAAAAAAAAAAAAAAAAAAAAAAAAAAAAATCACACACACACACACAAAACAAAACAAAACAAAAAACAACAACAAAAAACAAAAAAACAACAACAAACCACAGAGAGTGGAACATCTCACCCCTCCCACACCCCCAACCCCCGAAAAAAAAAAAAGCAAGTTCACTCACCGTCCGAACTCCCAACCCCTCAAACCCCTTCTCCTCCCTTACACACACCGTCTCCCTCCCTGACAGCCCCTATGCTTTCACTGTGGAGAAGACAAATTTATCTCTGTCCGGGAATTTCGTTTCTTTTTTTCTTTAAGTTTGGCAATACGGAAATCGAAGGCATCCATCTTGACATTGTTGAACCCAGTGACTCCATGGGGACACCACAAAGGAGCTGGGAATAAAGACGAAAATAAACACTTTGAAAAGGAGATGGTGGTTTTGTTTGGTTTTGTTTTGATATTTTGAAGTGGGAAGTAAACTTGTACACGCATTCGAGCTCTTCACTAGCTGAAAACGAACGAGCCAGCCAGCCAGCGAGACAGAGAGAGAGAGAGAGAGAGAGAGGCAGAGAGAGGGGAAGAGAGAGAGCGGGGTGAATACAGACTGGTTTTGCATAACTAGAAAGGATGAGGGGAAAAAAACAAATAAATAGACAGCTCTAGAGATACACAGACACACAGACAGATTGATAGAGAGACAGAGAGCGCAGAGTGAACGAGAAAGAGGTTGAGAAAGAAGGAAAGAGAGACAGCGTAATAAAAGTATGAATAAAAACAAAACAAAAAAACAAACAAAAAAAACTTAATTTTACACAGAATGACACTTTCCCTTTTCTAAGTTTCTCACTTTTGCCTTGTAATTTGTTATGGTCATGAGCGGTGATTGCTTTCATCTGGACCAAGCCGAGCCATACACACAATGCACTGTTCTTCCCTTCCCTGCTCTCAGAATTTTGTCCTTGTCCTCTGTGCGAAGCTTTGTATCTTATGGCTTCTTTTTTCTCCCAAAGTACAGACAAATGTTAATCATTCTTCCACGTACAGCCAACGCTTGTCTTGTTTGCTTCTAATCTAGTTCCTTAGTTTACTTCTTTGTTTGTGGAATCAATGACATGTATTCCATTTTAAAAAAAAAGAAAAAAAGGACACGACAGTCACAGAATGAGAAAGGGGAAGAGAGAGAGAGAGAGAGGGAGGGGGGGGGCAGAGACATACAGTAACACAAAACAGACAAATACACGTTCCGACAAACAGACGGACAGACAGACAGGATCAAGAGAAGGAGACAAAGAACAGACAAAGAGAACGCTCTGAAAGGAAGACAGACCGACACACCGGGCAGAGACACAGAGGGGGCGTTGGGTGACAGGGAACTGGGGCTGGTTGAATAGGGGCAGAGACACAGAGGGGGCGTTGGGTGACAGGGAACTGGGGCTGGTTGAATAGGGGCAGGGGACAGAGGGGGCGTTGGGTGACAGGGAACTGGGGCTGGTTGAATAGGGGCAGAGACACAGAGGGGGCGTTGGGTGACAGGAAACTGGGGCTGGTTGAATAGGGGCAGGGGACAGAGGGGGCGTTGGGTGACAGGGAACTGGGGCTGGTTGAATAGGGGCAGAGGACACAGAGGGGGCGTTGGGTGACAGGGAACTGGGGCTGGTTGAATAGGGGCAGAGGACACAGAGGGGGCGTTGGGTGACAGGGAACTGGGGCTGGTTGAATAGGGGCAGGGGACAGAGGGGGCGTTGGGTGACAGGGAACTGGGGCTGGTTGAATAGGGGCAGAGACACAGAGGGGGCGTTGGGTGACAGGGAACTGGGGCTGGTTGAATAGGGGCAGGGGACAGAGCGGGCGTTGGGTGACAGGGAACTGGGGCTGGTTGAATAGGGGCAGGGGACAGACCGGGCATTGGGTGACAGGGAACTGGGGCTGGTTGAATAGGGGCAGAGACCAGAGGGGGCGTTGGGTGACAGGGAACTGGGGCTGGTTGAATAGGGGCAGGGGACAGAGGGGGCGTTGGGTGACAGGGAACTGGGGCTGGTTGAATAGGGGCAGGGGACAGAGCGGGCATTGGGTGACAGGGAACTGGGGCTGGTTGAATAGGGGCAGAGACACAGAGGGGGCGTTGGGTGACAGGGAACTGGGGCTGGTTGAATAGAGGCAGGGGACAGAGTGGGCGTTGGGTGACAGGGAACTGGGGCTGGTTGAATAGGGGCAGGGGACAGACGATCATTTCACTGAACAAAAGCGTCAACACAGCCCACGTGATCACTCCTTAGTATTCATCTCCTTCTTAATTTAAGAAACTGCCATTGACATTAAGGAAATGTATTATTTTCTTCTACATATAACATATCCATCCTTTATTCTTTCACTTTTGATTGTGAGCGTCCGAATTTGCGTTTTCAGACAAATGCACTGGGATTGCACTCACTAGACAGTTCAGTCGGTTCCTGGTTCTGGTAAGATCATGAACGGAATAATATATATATATATATATATATATATATATATATATATAGAGAGAGAGAGAGAGAGAGAGGTTCCTTTTTTCAGTTTTTTTACGATCAAGCGTATTCACGCTATTTCCTATGATACCTACCGTATCGCATCTCTCCCCTCTTTCTTATCTCCTTCCCCACCGCCCCACTCCCTCTCTCACGTTCTTCTTCCGTTACTCTGTCATATAATGTCTTGACAAAAAAACAAAGAAACGAAAAAAAAAAGACACAAAATTATAATATTTATGATAAATACCTCCCTTCCCGTGATCTGGAAAATCGGAAATTGGAAGCATCCATTTTGACAGCAGTGAACTTTTTTGACTTGCAGAAGGTGGAAAGAAAAGGATAGGATATAGATTCGAAAACAAAACACATGATTGAGAAAACCGTGTTCATTTAAAAAAAAACACCGCATTGTGTAGGGTAAAAAACACACACACACACATCACACATCACACAGACACAAGCAGGTACGCACTCACACACGCACAAACCCGACGTTCGAGTGTTGCATTCATATAAAGAAAAATGTTACCAATCTGCCTCTCTCTCTCTCTATCTCTATCTCTCTCTCACACACACACACTCACACACACACACACACAAACACACAGGAATCAATAATATTTAATCGTTTGACCCCTTTGACTCCCTTTACACACACACACACACATGGAAAAAAAATCCCTGGAAGAGAGCACAGGACCCCGTGTTCCCTGTCTCTTAGTATTACCGTCTCACATGTCCTGCCTCTCAGTCTCATTATCCAAGTCTCAAAGGACACTGTCTCGATTTAAGTATCCTTCTAGGCCTCGCATTCTCGCAACCCCACGCTTTCTCTCATTTACTAGAAAATGTGGGATTGCGAGAAAGTGTGGTCGTTCCACTACCAATTGCGAGAGAGAAAAAGAAGAGAGAAAGAGGGGGGGGGGGGGGGGGGGGGGGCGAGGGAGGGGACGACGACAACGACGATTATAATAATGAAGATGGCGCAAAACGAAAATGGCGCTTGCGTGCATACTCAGGACCCCAGCATACCACAATTTAGTTATATTCTGTATATTCTTCGTGTCGTCCAAATGTCTTCAGTATTTTGAGCTCATAAATTCTGTTGGAAGAATATTCCAAGCATATTTTCTGTAAATGTTAAATGATAAATTTCCTTCGTTAATGTGTTTTCCCCAGGAGAAAGTTTGGCTGAATGATTAAGATACATAATAATTTCTCTGCCGATACAATGATCGTTAGGGTCTGGATTCTATTCCCGTTCTCGCCCTTTTTCCCCCACGTTTGACTGCAAGTTGAAACTGAACGTATAGTGATTCGGATGAAACGATGACCCGTGGTCCTGTGTGAAGCACGCACTTCACACATTGAAAAAAAATAACCCATGGCAACGAAAGTGATGTCCTCTGGCAAAATCATGCAAAAGAAATCCACTCTGATAGGTACGCACAGTATATTTTCATGCACTCATGGCCTAATTAAATAAGCGCTTTGGGTTATGCTGCTTCTGGCCAGGCATCTGCCTAGCAGACGAATTGTAACGTACATGGATTTATCCGAACGCAGTGATGCCTCATTGATAAACTATGTATTTTTTTTTTCTTTAATTGATTTAGTTCTGTATTGATTCGCTATTGGATGCAACTGAAGAATATATCGCGAAGATAGACAAAGGACCGGGTAGGATGACAGCTTTTTTTTCTTTTTCTTTTTTTTTTTTTTTTTTTTTGACAAACATGCCTTTGACCACAAAATAAATTATTCTGAACATCCAATGTGAAAGAGAGAGAGCGAGCTAAGAAAGGCGGAAGGGGGATGGGGGTTGGGGGTGGGGGTAGAAAGAAGCGACGGTGCAAGAAAAAAAGAAAAATGCGGGGAGACAGTGTAACAGAAAGTGAGACAGCGAGGCAGGAAGGGTTGGAGTTTGGTGAGAGAGAGAGAGAGAGAGAGAGAGAGAGAGAGAGAGAGAGAGAGAGAGAGAGAGAGAGAGAGAGAGAGAGAGAGAGAGAGAGAGAGAGAGAGAGAGAGAACACGAATCCTTAATTTACGAGGATGGAAGAGAACCAAATTAATGCTGTTTTCGGGTTTTTTGAAGTTGTTTGTATTTGATGTGTGTGTGTGTGTGTGTGTGTGTGTGTGTGTGTGTGTGTGTGTGTGTGTGTGTGTGTGTGTGTGCGCGCGCGCACGTGTGTGTGTGCGCGCGCGCACGTGTGTGTGTGTGTGTGTGTGTGTGTGTGTGCGTGCGCGCGCACGTGTGTGTGTGTGTTTGCGTGTGTGTGTGTGTGTGTGTGTGTGTGTGTGTGTGTGTGTGTGTGTGCGTGCGTGCGCGCGCACGTGTGTGTGTGTTTGTGTGTGTGTGTGTGTGTGTGTGTGTGTGTGTGTGTGCGTTTAATTCCATTTGCTCTGCTCTTTTATTAGACCCAGTGGTTTCATTCATTTGCTTATTTCTGAATTTATCTCGCATCTTCTCTCTCTTGCAAGTCAATAGATTCCACGACATCAGCGTTTTCCATTTTCCTCTTCCCAAATTCATTGTAGGAGGCACACACACACACACACACACACACACACACCTACCTCTCTCTCTCTCTCTCTCTCTCTATATATATATATATGTTATATATATATATATATATATATATATATATATATATATATATATATATATATATATTATAGTATACACAAAGAAACGGAGACAGAGAACGTGTGTATTTTTAAAGCTTATGGATGTTTCTTTCACTCTTGACTGATTCTAATCTTGCAGGAAACGTTTATGTTTTGGTGGGTTTACTTTGCTGGCAAATATTGACCTGAAGACAATTGCTGCGCTTCGCGGGGATGTACACACGTTGTGAAAGTCCAGGGTTTGTCCACTGGGTCAAGCAGGTTGGAAAAAAAGCTGATTCAAATTGGTTCTTTAGATTTTTTTTCTATCTAGTAGATATTCACGCTTTCACGCGCATGTACAGTGCAGGTCGATATCGGTGACGTAAGATTCCTGTGGACCTGTTGAGAGGGAACCAGTTTTGTTTTTTGTTTTTGGTTTGTCTGCAAGAAGAACCTCCGTTCAGGTGAATAAAACTTAACTGACGGAGGAGAGTTATAAAGATCCTCCTCCTCCTTCTGTTGTTGCTTTTCCTCCTCCTTTTTCTCCTTCTCGCCGCCTTCTTCTTCTGTCCGGTATGTGACCTTTGTTTCGTTTTGGGTTTTTTTTCTTAACTTAAGTTGTCCGCCTCCTATATTATTCTTTCGTCCTTTCGCCTCTATTTTCTGTTTTGATTTCTTTTCTGTTTTTTTGTTTCCTTTTTGTACAATGTGGGTTGTGAAAGTTATCACAAGCATCTGGGTTATTCCAACAAAACATAGATCCTTCACGAGGGCAACGTGTCAGCATATCTTTTTCTTCATGTGTTCTCTCTCTCTCTCTCTCTCTCTCATTCATTTTGCCTCTTTCATTCACTGTGTCCTCCTCTCAACAGCTTTTTTCTTCCTCTTCCCCACTCTTCTGGTGTATGTCCATAACCATTATTTCCGTAATGGATTTGAAAATATTTGTTTGATTGACACATCGTAATCATCATCAGCAGCACATCTTCATTATTGTCATTGTTTTCACTGTGATTGTACACCCTCAGTGTTTAGTCAGTAATCAAAGCAATTAGATGTTGCACTTGCTGTGCCAACAGCCTCTTGAAAGACGTGGCCGTAAATTGGAGAATTAACGGGAGAGAAAAAAAATGCATGCTGGCTGTACACGTCATAAATACGCGCCTGCATTCCCAGATAAGATCCACCGGGTCATGCGCAGTCTAACAGTTTTATAAATAGATTATCCTTCCATACACCCTAGCCTGCAGGCCAGATCACAAAGCGTAATCATGTCAGAATTCCCACCCAACCTCCACCACCCTCCTTCCCAGGCATTGCTGTCCATGAAACATTCAGCCACAAGCGATTTCCCATCAGAACACGTTAACTCCCTAACAATCCATTCTCTTTTAAATGTTTTGCCATTCCTGATTAAGAAGGGGGAAAAAATCGAAGCAAGCAAAACGATTAAGATTTTTTTTTTCTGAGGACGTTTCGTGCACGAGCAATGGAAGGGGTAGTTGGGGTTGGGTGAGGGAGTGGAATTGTGAGTGGGTTTGGGAGCGGTGAGAGATGTTCGCCCTTCACGTCCGGAGCAACAAAGCACACGCGTAAAAACACTTGGTTAATGCCGATGAGTTAATGTGATTAACGCTTACGTTGCGAGAAGAGAGAGAGAGAGAGAGAGAGTAGTGTGCAGCAGACATCGACAGGCACCCTAAAGCTGACGAACATTTTTTTCTTTAATGCATCCAAGAAACATTTATTTCATTCTTGGGAAACAATCAGATGGTTCTAAAACTATGTTCCGACTTGATAAAACTTAACAAATACCTCATAAAGAGAACGAGAGAGAGACAGAGACAGAGACAGAGAGAGACAGAGAGGCAGACAATCATACAGAGAGAGAGATACAGAGACAGAAAGGGTTAGAGAGAGAGAGAGAGAGACTGAGAGAGACAGACAGACAACCAGAGAGACAGAGAGAGAGAGAGAGAGAGAGAGAGAGAGAGAGAAAGTGTGTGTGTGTGTGTGTGTGTGTGTGTGTGTGTGTGTGTGTGTTTGTGAGGCAGGGAGGGAGAGAATGAATCATAGTAATGTATTTTACTCTAAAGCCTGTTAGATCTGGATCTAAAACTGACACCTCCGCATTTCTCTTGAACTAAATAGCTTTGACAAAATGTGTATTTCCCTTAATTAAGCTCTGAACACTAACCTCCTGCTTCGCTGGGATTACCTTTATCTGGTCTCGTAGAAAATCCAGCATCCAACTCTACTAAACCTCTACGGCAGTGGGGCACAGATCACCTTTATGCATCGAAAACAAAAGACAACAGTCTCCTCGTAATGTGCCTGACACGCGCTATAACTCTCTCCATACCAAAGGCGAAAGAGACGACGTTAACAGCGTTTCAGCCCAATTACCATCATCAAAATAGTGCAAGCGGAAGGCTCTTATACTGAAGAGGTCAATGTTGACAAAGAATACCACAATTCTGACGACGGAAGCTAAAGGTTGGGTCATTCAGACACCCACTGGACATCCGAGGGGTCTGTGTAGAGGAGAAGAGAGGATTGGCCGTACTGAGTGAGTTAAAGCAACATGTAGAAGACAGCATTCTCTAACGTGACATCGTGATCTGCACCGGTGTACAACTTAGCTTTGCCCATGGACCCTGTATCTCAGTCAGTGGTTTAGCCGCTGTGGCATCACGTGGAAGGTGAAGGAAACAACAACAAATCTTTACAGTCCCCCCTCCCCGGTCCCCCCGCCCCGCCACCCCCTCCCCCTCCCACTCTGACTACAATATCTGTGCTTTATCCTCTCGAAGTGCAATAGACTTAAGTTTCCCGTAAAGATGCGTATGACAATACCAGACAATGCATAGACTGTACAACAAGGATCATCTGCATTGTCCGACTGTGTAGAAAATATATAGGATGCCACATGAACGTAATCAATCTTATATATATATATATATATATATATATATATATATATATATATATATATATATATATATATCGGTAAAAATAATGATGACAAAGGTATAAATGAATACCTAGACATACAAAAAAAGTGTAAACATCATATACGTTGACTAAACGCACAAGTTAGTTTTATGTCTTGTTGCTTGTTGTTGGGTTTTTTCCCTTCACAACCCAGTCCACACAAGTCCATTGTTTGTTTTGTTTGTTTTTTTTCAGTCAGAATCAAGTACTCCAATTTTCAGATTATCAGAAAAACGCACTGAAAAAGTTAACACCAACCATAAACAGCAGAAAATTCAATCGATAACTCCTGAGCTGATCCCGGCTATGCCCCAGCACACTCCGCTATTGTTGAACTTTCCACCGATAAATTTGGTGTTATTTCCTAATGGGCTGACTGGGAATAATTTCACTAAATGGACGCAGATCTCTCGGCCTCCGACCGCGGGATAGATAGAACGTCTGACTTCAGCATCCAACTCTCTTGTGGCTGATAAAAGACACGGCATCAATGAATATGTCCAAAAAAACGCCGGGCATACAGGTTTGGGTTTTTTTGGAATCACCCTACAACCCTCCTCCTCTGTGGAATTGCAGCCAGTCACGGCTGATGCTTTCGAAGCCATGTGTAATAAACAGTGTAAAGACTTGTTCGTTTGTTGTTGCCTGTTTATGTTCACTCCAATATGCACAAGGAAAAGCAGTTTGGATGATTCTAGCGTTTTCCCCAAACGAATTCATCGTCGCAGTCGTGCTGAATATATATAGGAAATCTGACAAATACGTGTTTTGTTTTTTGATACAATTTCAGAGCTCTGGGTGCATAATTTTTATGTATTGTATCGTACGAAACTGTATTGTGTTGCATTATATTGCATTGTATCGTATCGTATCAAATTGTGTTGTGTTACATTGCATTTTATCATTGTATTGTATTTTTGTTAGAATTTTTGCGCGACGGGTGTAGCAATTTTGATGTATTGTACTGTACTTTACTGAGTAGTTTAAGGACTGGGGGTGCTGTTCTCTACTGTGTTGTATTGTATTGTATTGCTTATTGTATTGTATTGTATTGCATATGAGCGGTGATAGTGTGACTCGAACCCAATACCATCGCTTCCTTGTCGGGCGCTCTGTCCACTGGGAATCAGGAGCAATTCCTTCCACGCCGAGACTCAACGATAACGTCCATCTTGATTAACCAACTCTGCAAAGCGAATATGTCCATTCATTTCAATGCACCAAATGACATTCAACCGATGAAACACTTTGCAGAACTCTGTGGGGAAATGTATTGACCATTATTCGTATGCACAGATTATTCAGTTCATCGAGGGAATAAACTGTCGCATGCTCTCCCGCAAGTTTGCTTACGTGTTTGACGTGAAATATTCCTCGAGGACTTTACTGTGGGCCAGGTTGGAATAGTCATCTTCATTTCCTTCCCTGCTCCTCTGTTTGTTACCATCAATAAGTTTCTTTTAAGTTTCCTCACCCTCTACTATTATTTCAATATCTATTACCTTCCTTCCTTACTTTTGTTCATTTTCTGTTGTTGTTTTTAAGTCAATATCTCATTTCCTATCTTCGTAGATTTTAAAACAACCCGCTGTGCAGGTGTTCTTTCCTTCAACTCCTCCATTAACTCTAGGTCTGTTGGTATGTGTAGGTATACGGTGAAAATGTAATGAAGTTCGAACATATATGCCGAAAACTGATTTGTGTGAGTTTGGCAACCTTTGCCCGCATTCCAGCAAGTCATATCAAGGCCTGAAAACTAATCTCACGGTCATCTGGTCGCAGTGCGGTTATGGTTAGTAAATATCCACATCGCACAGGACTGGCCAGAAGAAGAACAAAAAGGTGCACAGCAGCGTGATATCCTGTTGTGCAAGGACAGGCCACTGTTCAGTAATAAGCGACCGGCTTATTTATTCCTCCAGCGAATATACATATTACCCACTGGAGATTTTCGTGAGGGAAGCGGTTTATAGTGCCCTGTATATCACGTTGTCTCCGCCCCCAAAATAAACTGATGACAGGAATTATGGAGTTTGTTCTGCAGTTTGCAGTTAACACACTTAGGTTAAAAAAAAACAACTGATTTATAACCGTCTCATAACAAGTTTGCCAAGAAATGATTCTCTACTGTTATTTTCAGAAAAAAGCTTCTTTTTTACAACACGCTGCTTATAAAGGAGTTTGTTCCCAGTCTGTCTGTCGGTCTCTGTGTCTATCGATCTGTCTGTTTGACTTCATAAGCAACACATGCCCTGGTCTATAAAGAGATAACACATGCTCTTGTATCTACAGAGATCGAGCACACAGTTGGTAAAACCAAGTGAAAGTAATGTTTATTTAGAAAAATGGAACCCTGGCTTCGTGAGCAATTATGAGATTCACCTCACTAAGACAACAGTTAATATGACAATTTTACTAGACTGCCTTCCAGTGCGATGAAGTGTGTGCAGGTGTTTCACTGTGGAGCCAAGATGGCTGTCGGTTCAGTCTTGGAGATGTTAACGTAAAAAGACCCAATTCGAGATTGGAGAATCTTTATTCTTCCTCCTTTTTAATCTTATTTTATTAGTCTTTTTAAAAATTATACTTTTATACTTATTTGTGTGTGTGCTGGGGAGGCTTCGTGTCCACGGGAGGATCAGTTCCTATCATATTTCTTCTGTGCTTTATTGTCTTATCTTTTCCTTCTATTGACCTGTTTGCATGTGGAAGCATCATATCCAAGGAAACGTTCATCACTGTTTCTATCTTATTAATTATTTTCTCTGAATTCATTCATGAATGGTTCATGGCCAGTCAACACAGGCATCAATAGCAATGTTGTTGTTTCCTTCCTATTTCTTTTTCTTTTCTTTTTTTTAATAATGTGTTTCTATTCTACATATGCTTTATAAGCTGTCATAATTAGACAAGAAGATTAATGGATGCTATTCTGGTAATCTTGAAATCGCGATGCTGAGGTGAAGAGGATAGCACAACAGCCGAAATGACAAGTTGAAAAGTACAATCTGCATCTCAAATAAGGCACTGGCTAACAAATTCACGCTCACACTGGCGCAAAATTACTAATTATGAGCGCGCGATGCACATGCAAACGAAAACGTGTGTGTGTGTGCGCGCGCACACACACACACACACACACACACAGACACACACACACACATACATATATATATATATATATATATATATATATATATATATATATATATCTTGCACACACACTTATATATATATAAGTATATATAAGTGTGTGTGTGTGTGTGTGTGTGTGTGTGTGTGTGTGTGTGTGTGTGTGTGTGTTACTACAGGAGGACAAAGATGAGGACAAGAGAGGCGAAAGAGGAGGTGTGAGAGACAAGCAGGCAGGCAGAAAGGGCAACACACGCATTGAGAGGAAAGTCGAAGGGTAAAGAGAAAGGCGGGGGGGATTGAAGGACATGGAGAGAGAGAGAAAGAGAGTGTGAGAGAGAGAGAGACAGAGAGAGAGAGAGAGAGAGAGAGAGAGCGAGAGAGAGTGAGAATTAGGCAGAGAGAGAACTCAGAACTCGAAACTCGAAACGCTTTTTATTCAAGGGTAAAGATTTTAGGCATGGCCTATTCTTCCAATCTGTCCTTGCTAACTTACATCAGCTACAGTAACACATAAAAGAGAGAGAGCGAGAGCGAGAGAGAGAGAGAGAGAGATAGTAACGGAGAGAGAGTTACACACACAGGGAGTTACAGAGCGAGCGACACACACACACACACACACACACACACACACACACACAGAGAGAGAGAGAGAGAGAGAGAGAGAGAGAGAGAGAGAGAGAGGCACACAGACAGAGACAGCGACAGAGACAAATAGTAATCGTTCTCAATTTCTCTTGCTCTCTCTATCACGCACACATTCTCTCTCTCTCTCTCTCTCTCTCTCTCTCTCTCATACACATATAATTATAGTGATAATAATAAATTATAATAATACATACAAACATACATACATACATACTTAGACCCGAGCATCTCCTGACATTCATCATTCCATTAACAATTTTTAAAACGTTTCATTATGTCTACTTGCAGCCTGAAACTGTGTTCCACAGCGTGCTTGCAGGAATAGGCAATGCCAACTAAAACTGACAGGTAGAAATGAGCTATGGCCTAAAACATTGAGGTCACAGGTAATTCTCCACATCCGGTGATCAAACAGCTTTCCCAAAATTGCCACAGCAAATTCAGTCCAGGCAAAAGCGCATGTTCTTTCTCTCTCTCTCCCCCCCTCGCCCCCCTCTTTCTCTCCTTCTCCTCCCCCGTTCTCTTTGATTATGCTACTATCATACTGATACTATCCACAGCATGTCCATTGTGGGAGAGTGGGTTGCAGAGAGAAACAAGGTGTGTTTTACTTTTTTCTTTATTTTATACAAGTTTTTATATATTTATTTATTCTTTTGTGGGTGTGTGTGTGTGTGTGTGTGTGTGTGTGTGTGTGGGGGGGGTTATCTTTTTGGGGTTTTTTTTTTCTTCTTTTTGTAAGTCCCGATCCATCTTTCGGGTGATGGCTGTGCTAAAAAAAAAAAAGAAGAAATAACAATAATGACAAACACAAACACAGACAAAAACACAAAGACACACACACAGACAAAGACACACATACACACACGCACACGCAGACACACATACACACACGCACACGCACACACACACACACACACACACACACACACAACGCCCCCCAAAACAAGCAAAATAACCAAACATGTACCCGTCTTCAATCCGACCCGAAGAAAGGATCCATTTGCTTCTCTTACATCCTCGTTAATCAAGACTTAATCTCTCTCTCTCTCCCACTACCTTCCCCCTTTTCTCTCTGTCTCTCTCGGTCTCTCTCCCTCCCTCTCTCTCTCTCTCTCTCTCCCACTTCCTTCCCCCCTTTCTCTCTCTCCCCCACTCTCTCTCTCGCTCTCCAGTTTTATCTACAAGTGCCGTCACAGTGGCGCGATACTCCCAAGCCGCCCATTCCAGCCGTCTCCCCCAACACAAGAGCATCAGCCTTCAATTTGTCGCAGGCCAAGCGTCAGCGGTCCACTAGGAGCGCTATCTACGGGGGCAGCCATGAAACCACACAGCAGAACAGCCCCCGCACGGTGGCTAGGAGGTCGCGACCGGGTCATGGTTAACGTTGAAAACTTATCTTCTTTTTTCTTCTAAATTCTTTTTTTTCCCTTTTTTATGCGGAAATGGTGGATTAGAAGGAGAGGGTGGAGATGGAGTGGTGAGGAGATGATGGCATTGGGGGGTCTTTAGAGACATGTATACGTGTTGTGGGTTTGTTAGTTATTTTTGTAGCCCCTCTGTCTTGTAATGAATACAGAATTGACAATGCAAAATAAAACGCGAAATAAGTATTTGTTCAATTAATTATTTTTTTAAATTATTATTTTAGATTATCTATCACCACCTCCTTTCCTGCCAATCTCAGCATCCATGTCCCCCGCACCAGAATTCTACCA
>NC_134876.1:28963751-28966251 GCF_041734735.1 Babylonia areolata
AAGAGAGAGAGAGGGGAGAGGGCCAGGAGAACACGGAAGATGAGAGAGAAAAGGGCTGTGGCAGGAGGGCTGTCAATGACTCATGCTCGGTTATTAGTAACTTTCTATAATTATGACACTAATACTTTGTAAAACTTTGCCTTCCAAAATAGAATTTTCCAAGAAAAACTCAAACAAATGCAACGCCCCCTCGCTTAAAATATATATTTTTAAAAATCTGTTTCTTTCTATTTTCGATTTCCTATCTCCCGGATGCCCCCCCCCTTCTCTCTCTCTCTCTCTCTCTCTCTCTCCTCTCTCTCTCTCTATATATATATCATCCCCTCTGTCTCTTTCTGGGGGGTAGATACAATTTAGCGCTAAATATAATTTTGAGATAATCACATTGCCCCAAATGTGTGCTTCAGAAAGACGTCCCGGAAATTAAAAAACACAGAATCAAAGCGTTTTACATATTGCTTCATTATATACTCTCAAGAAGTTGGAAGAGTGAAGGAGACAGACTGACTACCGTTTTTTCCTCCTGAAACGTATTTGAGTTTCACGTCGAAGTATAAAAATAAACCTATTACTTCTCACATAAGATGTTTTCTCGGTCTTCAAGAGTATTCAAAGTTTTGCTATTCACTTTTCTTTTCCTGCCCACCCCCCCCTGTGTGTGTGTGTGTGTGTGTGTGTGTGTGTGTGTGTGAGTGTGTGTGTGTGTGTGTGTGTGTGTGTGTGTGCGTGTGTGCGTGTGTCTGCGTCTATGTGTGTGTATGTAACTTAAAGTTGCATAGACACAGTAAGACAGAGGTACATAGTAACGCACTTCACAGAGACAGACCGAGACATCAAAAGAGTCGTTTTGAAATAAGGCACACGCAAAGAAAACGTGATACTCCCACGTGAATGATAAGGTAGTAAAAGAATGCCCCTTGCCGCCTAACTGCCGTCTATAGGGGGCTTATTTAGGATTTTGCATCGTGTGTTCTGTTAATCAAAGTGCCTTTCCTCCGCGTTCTGAGACCTCAGCAAACACTGACGTTCTTTCAGCCACACCGACGTGGGCTGCTGGAACCATTCCATGACTGGTATCCCGATAAGTCTACTCAGGTGAACGGTGGAAATGAGATGAAGATGCCTGTTGGAGTTGTGGAGTAGGCAGTGAGAAAGAGGGTGGTGGTGGTACAGGCGTGGAGATGGACCGCAGGATAGAAGGAGATTACATTCACTCCTCTTTCATATATGTCCTGAAGAACTTAATGTGAGACTTCCCAAGCTAAACTGAACACTTGTGGTGTCAGGAGTATACATTTGAGAGAGTTTTTTTTTTTTTAAATGGACCTCCTTGTTTAAAACAGATCACACGATACAGTGTAAGGGATGGGAATGAATGATTAATGTTCACGTCTTTGATGTCGAAGCTTGCAGAAGTCAGAGTGTCAGTTATTTCGAACATATATACATGCGCACACATACACACAAGCAACCACCCACCCATACGCACACATACACACAAAAGTCAGCGTCTGGTACATACATCTCTCTGTGTGTCTCTCTCTTTCTCCATCCCTCTCCTCCATCCCTCCAAATTTAATTCATTTATTAGCCTATATATTTACATGCGTGTGTGTGCACTCACGCGTGTGTATGTCCGGATGTGTGTGTCCACCCTGCCAAGGTGGGGCAAGGTGGCAGAATGATTAAGACGTTTGTCTGCCAAAACCGTGTGCGTGGGGGTCTATGTTCGAATCCTGCTCTCACCCTTTCTCCCAAGTATGACTGTAAAATCAAACTGAGCATCTTGTCATTCGGATGACACAATAAACCAAGGTCACGTGTGCAGCACGTACTTGGCGCACTGAAAAAGAACCCATGGCAACAAAAGTGTTGTCCTCTGGCAAAATCACGTAAAAAAAAAAAAAATAATTAATCCATTTTGAAAGGTACACAAATGTCTGCATGCATCCTAGGCCTGACAAGCGCTTTGGGTTATGCTGCTGTCAGGCATCTCCCTAGCAGATGTGGTGTAGCGCATATACACTGCGGATTTGTCCGAACGCAGTGACGCCTCCTTGAGAAACTGAAATTCCCCCTCCCCCTGCTCCCTCCATATCTGTCTCCTCATGTTTGGTAAACCACTGCAACTTCTGGTACTGTCCATAGTAAACGAATCCTGTGTGCAATGGACGTTCAGCAGTAAAAAAAAAAAAAGAAAAAAAAGAAGAAAAAAAAAGAAAGAAAAAAAAAGCGTATAATTCTCTGCCGAGAACGGCATAATCTAATATTAGAGAATAGCTTGCTTCTCCGTTATGGCTAAAAAAAAGTAACATTGTTTGTTTTTTTCATTTCTTTTTTGATTTCCCCACAGCCTGTGATTACCAGTCTGTTAAGCGATGGACAGAGAATGCTTCGCTGGCCCGCCTATATTGTATTTCGGGTCACATGGCAGTGTATGGAGCAAGAGTGCGGGTTCACTATAATAATTATTGATTTAGGGAGAGCAAGGGCCACAGCC
>NC_134876.1:28976251-28981251 GCF_041734735.1 Babylonia areolata
AATGCAGTGGAATAAAGAAGAAAAAGAAGCGATGGCGAATCCGGTGCGAATAACAATTACATGGAAATAGACGATCATTCATCTCTCTCTCTCTCTCCTCTCTCTCTCCCTTTCTCTTTCCCAGCCACCCACCTCTATTTCGTATATTTTGTTGTTCTTTGAATCCCATTTGAATCTCTTTACTTTTTTCTTCTTGCTTTGTTATTTCTGCTCTGTGTACTGATGTACTTTTTTTTTTTCTCTTTGTCAGTTGTTCTTGTTGTTCTGCTCCCCCATTTCCTTCTTTCTCTCTTTTTATGTACTTTTTACTGGTTTCGTTTTATCTGGAAATTTCAGGTGTGTGTGTGTTTTTTTCTTTCTTGTTCTTAATCTTTGTTGTTGTTGTTATTTTATCTTGTTGGTGAGTCTTGTTAACTTTTTCTTTAAAGAAGAAACTAAATAAAAGTTTTGATCAGATAAATGCCTCGAAAACAAAATTTCAAAGGTCGCGTTCATGTTTACTGACTTGTGATACATTTTGTTCCCATAATGAACATGTCATTAAAGTTAAAAAAAAAAAAAAAAAGTTGAAAGACACTTTGAACTTGGGTTCAGTTTCTTGCCGCCCCTGACTGAGAACGCAGACATGACACCATGATTATTTTATCAATGGTTATTAGTGTATCCACGGTTGCGACATCTATTTGGTTATCCTTTAACTGCCGAGATGATGGTGTCACAAGGCCGAGAATGAGTGAGAACAAGGAGGAGGGGGAAGAAGAAGAAAACAGGGTGGAAACCAATGGAAACATGGCCGAGTCCTAAAACAATCACCCAGTCAAAAACGTAATGCTGTCAAACATCGCATCATACTCTCTTGTCTACCAGAAAATAAAATCTAAAAAACAAACAAACAAACAAAAAAGCTGAAATAATTCTTCACCGAATTCAACAACGAGAACTTTGCGTGCATGAGAGATGAAAAAAACCCCAAAAAACAAACCAATAAAGCGCCCATATTATGTTGTTGTTGCTTGTTATTGATTTTTGGTTTTTGTTCTTTCGCATTTTGAACATTGTTTTTATCTCTCTTTTTTTTTTAGAATATCTTTTTAGTGTTGGAAGTGGAGGTGGGTTTGGTATTACACTTTCATATTTCGTTTGTTTTTCTAATGGACGTTTTTTATGTACATTCTTTGCGCTTGAAGCATGCAGCTACGTGACATTGTTTCAGAATGCACATGTGCGCGCACGCACCATAACACACACACACACACACAGAGAGAGAGAGAGAGAGAGAGAGAGAGAGAGCGCAACAGAAATATGGACAAGACTTAACTGAAAACGACAACACCTAACACCCCTGGCCCAGACTTGCAGCGGACGGACTGGCTGGGCGCTGCTGTTTGTTGCAGGCCTGCCTATCTCCCCGAGCGGCCTTAAACACAGCGGACCCCATTCCACCCCCACTCCCCTATCCCCCTGTCTCCGGGGACCCATTGTGGACGCACAATGATCGGTCATTCCGCGAGATACCACGTCTACTCTTTATCCCTCTCGTCCCACCATGGAAACGGGGGCGGGAGGGGGGGGGGCGCATATTTACTGTGACTCTACAACCCTACACCGCTCTCTCTCTCTCTCTCTCTCTCTCTCTCTCTCTCTCCAAACCCCCAGGGGATAAGGGGGAAAGCTAGTAAAACATATAAAACAGCCCATGGTCACTTTCAAATGTTATGTTTCGTGGACTTTACTATCAAACTGAATAAATGAAGCGATTAACTTGGCATTCATAGTAGAAGTAGTAGCAGTATCATCATCAGCAGTATTAGCAGCAGTAGTAGTAGTAGCAGCAGCAGCAGTTGTATCATGTATCACTGGTATGTTCACCATGGCCAGAGGATGGAGTAAAGATGAGTCCCCAAAGACCTTCTATTCGGTTTACTTGAAACAGACAGCCGAGCTTTCGGAAGTCCGTGACCCCATTGCAGAGACGTATGCATGCAAGAAAATAAGCTCTCCTGCTATCGATAATTACAGACAAGCTGGTAGTTGTTGTGTGCAGTAGAATGCAGCTTTTTAATTATTAAGACGTTACATGACTTGCATGCACTTATTAGTTTGTAATAATGATAATGATAGGAAGAAGAAGAAGAACGATGATGATGATGATGATGGTTGTCCCTTGATCTCAAGGAACACATGACTGTAGCAATCCATGCACACGGGACTGGTTTTGCAGACCGAGTCTGAATTAGCAAAGGCGTGGGCGCACAAGGCACTGGAAACTTTGCTGACGCTTCAGCTGCAGTTTTATTCCAAGACGGAACAACACGTAAGATATACAACTATATACGCATGTGTATTTACCACTATATATTAGAATGAAAAAAGAAAGAAACAAACAAACAAACAAAAAAGCTCAAAGAAGTAGGACCAAACTGCTGGACACTGGTTATGAAGAAGTGGGGATGACAGGCGCAATAGCCGAGTGGTTAAAGCGCTGGACTTTCAATTTGAGGTTCCCGGGTTCGAATCTCGGTAACGGCGCCTGGTGGGTAAAGGGTGGAGATTTTTCTGATCTCCCATGTCAACATAATATTATGTATAGACCTGCTTGTGCCTGAACGCCCTCCGTATGCATACGTAAGTAGAAGATCAGATACGCACGTTAAAGATCCTTTAATCCATGTCAGCGTTCGGGGGGGTTATGGAAACAAGAACATACCCAGCATGCACTGCCCGAAAACGGAGTATGGCTGCCTGCATGACGGGGTAAAAACGGTCATACATGTAAAAGCCCACTCGTGTACACACGAGTGAATGTAGGAGTTGCAGCCCACGAACGAAGAAGAAGAAGAAGAAGAAAAGAACGGGTCCAGGTTCAAGCCTGACGAAGAGGACGGGATCCTCACAGCTGGTTGGAGGAGTGAAGACGACGGACGGGAAGAAGGCAGACGTTGCTGCCCATCCAGTTCCATCAACAACGCTTCGATCGATGTCGACAGACAGACGCTGACGCTCCAGAACCGGACTGTTTAGACAAGACACCGCAGAGCAGAGCTACTCAGGGTTCACTGTGTGACCACTACTAGCTGGCGCCAACCATTGTCGTGGGGTCTTGCGAGACGGACGGATGTCACTGCTGTTGTTATCATCGATGCTGTTGCTGTTGTTATCACCATTATTATTGTTATTATTATTATTATCATTATTATTATTATTTTATCATCATCATTATCATTATCATCATCATCATCATCATGACTGTCATTAATGCTAGTAGTAGTAGTAGTAGTAGTAGTAGTAGTAATAGCAGCAGCAGCAGCAGTAGTAGTAGTAGCAGTGGTATAATTATCATCATCGCCATCATCATCGCTGTTGTTGTTATTAGTTGCTGTCGGTGATATGGTGATGCTGCTGCTGCTGCTGATGATTATCATTAAAGTCTGATCTCTTTGTTTTATCATGCCACTTATAAAGCTTTAATTTGCACTCCGTCTTCCTGTCTAAAAAAAACACAATTCACGATTTCGGAATGAATCGCAATCAAGACAAACTAAAGGAACATGCATGATCTGGAAGAAGCCGAAAGACCATGGATAAAAGAAAAAAAGGCCCAACGTATAGAGCACCCCAAAGAGTGTTTACCATCTTCATGGAGCCCCCGCATGGGAGGAGGCACAGTGCAAGATTGCATCAATAACAAAAAGCAGCAGGGAGCGAAGGTGTGCAATGTCATCCAAGGAGACCTCATAATCATTTCCAGTTCCGAGCTGCAGTGAAAGACTCCCAGGACGAAGGGTCCACAGATTGCTTGGGTCCCAATCACACACCGCCGTTCCATCACGGAGGGCCCAGAGTGATGCTGATCATCATTCAGAGTCGCTTTATTCATATTATTGCGTTTTTTGCTCTCTCTTCCTTCACGGGAATTCAGTTTTCTTCGACATTACAATGTTTTCCTTTCAAGCGATATTTTCACGCTCGCTCTTTAATTTAATTAAGGTGGCTTGAATTAATTACTCCGAGACGGAATTGATAGCGGGTGGAAAATGTAACTGCTGTAGGATCGGCTGGATATTAATTTCTCTGTTGTTTCTAATATTGCTTTTTTTCCCTTCCCCTTATTCAAAATGAATGCACTAATTGAACTGCACATGGTGTGTCTTAACTTCGCGTGCTGCATTTTATGCAGGCGTTGTTCTTTGGAGCCAATGTTTATATGCCAAGAGTTTGGATTTTAGAGGTGGTAAAGTATTCTTGTATCTTGTAGTCAGAAAATAGTTTCCAACTCATCTGATATCCAAAATGTTAAAGATCGTTAACCGTACAAATTCAGGAGCACCGTTTACCAAGTGGCTTTGATTGAATAGATACTACATAATACTTCACTAGAATTCTTGTTCTCTCTCTGTGTCTCTGTCTCCCTATCTTCGGTCTTTGTCTGTCTTTCTCTAACAATATATCTTTTCTCCGACGGTAAAGGGGTGGATGGGTTATAAGGGTGGTGGTATATATTGTGAGAAAGTTATCAGCATGTCTGGTCTGCGTGCATGTTTGCTGAGGCTACGGATATTGGTTAAGGGAGGGCATCAGGTTTAACGAGTCAGATGAGCTGGAAGGGAAGGAGGTGAAATGGTTGCATGAGTGAGATGATACGCGACGAGTGAGCTGACGTGAATACATTTATCCAGTATCAATAACATGCTTGCCAACATTGATTTCTTAAACTGTGAAGGTATGGTTAATCTATTCCCGCTTGATATGTGATTGCGTATCCAACGCATAGCCAATTTTCCCATTTGACTTTTACAGTGTACGCAGTAGAAGGCAATAAAAATGTCAAGTGTCATGTGTCAAGTCTCTCTCTCTCCCCTGACCCCCCTTCTCTCTCTCTCTCTCTCTCTCTCTCTCTCTCTCTCTCTCTCTCTCTATCTATCTATCTATTATTACAGTAATACTGTTGCCCGAAGAACTTTCTATTGGCAAAAAAAGGACTCTTGATTTTATGCATTAAC
>NC_134876.1:28996251-29003751 GCF_041734735.1 Babylonia areolata
ATCCAGACAGTGAGATAATGGTGGAAGTATGGGCAGGGCACGAACTGGGACAGTCATAAAGCTTTTACACTTTCTCCAATGGTTTCGAGTGCGCGCGCGCGCGCGTGCGAGCGTGTGTGTGTGTGTGTGTGTGTGTGTGTGTGTGTGTGTGTGTGTGTGTGCTGTGTGTGTGTGCGTGTATGTGTGCACGCGCATAATCACCATCATTTTCATCCATCATCATGAAAATACAAGGAAAACTGTCCCTGTAAGCCCACGATTTCACTCACTTCGAGAGAAATCGTGGGACTGCGAGAAAGTGTCGTCGTTCTCCTCCCACGTTTTCTCTCCATTGTGATATATCGCAGAGGGCGTCCCCCACGATTTCTCACGTTGTGTGAGAAAACGTGGGAAGTAAGTCCCCCTTATTTCTCGTAATCCCAGGCTTTCTCACACATGTGGGGCTGCGAGAAATCGTGGGCTAAAAGTCCGTCTTCTATATCCTGCTTTGCTGGTTACCGAATTTCACCCCCATGTGTGTCAGAACATTCGAGATCGGCATGTTAATGGAAATTGTCGCTGGAAGGACGTGATGGCTGTCTCCATGTTCAGGAGGGTGGCGGACAATCACCCAGTCAGACTCTACGAGTAAGCAAGTACTGTTCGCACACACACACACACACACACACACACACACACACACACATATATATATATATATATATATATATATATATATATATACTCTCTCTCTTCTCTCTCTCTCTGTCTCTCTCTCTCTCTCGCACACACACACACACACACATACACACACATTCTCACGGGCGCACGCACAGACATACACACACACACACACACACCCCACCATCACCACCACCACCACCACCCCCCCCACCACTCCACCCCCCACACACAGAAGACGAAGCGCAAACGGCAATCAAGTCCTCCCCTCCCCGCCTCCCCCAATTCCAACTGCCCATGAAAAGTCATTAAGAACACACGCCGAAATGCAGAAATAAAAGGTGAAATGAGCCTCTGTTGGGGATACAATTCAATTTGATGCCCCAGATACACAACATGTAACCCCAGAATGATAATTGAAATTGACTTTGCCAACCACAAAAATAATAATTCTTTCGAGCTCATTGCGTCTTATAGATACAGTCTCAAAAGCAAACTTCTTACCAATTCCAATTGGAGTGACATACTCGCCCATCTTTGTCTTATTTTCTTTCATATTGCACTGCCACCCCAACTCACACCCACTTCTCTCTCTGTCTCTCTCTGCCTGTCTGTCTGTCTCTCTTTTGCAGTTAAATGAATTGCGAAAAAAAAAATCATTTTCAATACAGCTCCAGCGCAGAGAAAAGATTTGTTCGGCATACTGATGACAGAAAATGAAGATATGATACGATCATTTGCAAAATATGTATCTGAGGCAATAAATATACGGAAAACGTCCATCATCGGTCCAAATACTCATTTATCAATTAAAAATTAGTTTGGTGAAAACAGTATAAGATAAAAAAAAAAGGAAGGGGCTACATTTGGATGGTCAATCTCGACATTGTAATTAGATGTGTTCGTATTGATATGATAGGTTTTGATGTTGAGGCATCAATTCTTATTTCAGGATTTATATGTACTTTAGTATGTGTTTGTATTTATATGATGTGTGTCGATGTTATATTCGCAAATATTCATTATATGATTTACGTGTACTTTGTTTTCTGTGTACTGTCCAAACCTTGGAGACGAACGACTGAAAATAGGCACATTACCCCCATGTCACATGTACTTTAAGCTAATGACAAAGTGCCAAAGTGTCGCAAATCTCTTATCAGTTTATGTTGTTTCAATTCTGTTTTTCCTTTCTGTTCCATTTTATCTGTTGTGCACCATTTTGTTTTGATTAGTACCTACTATGACACTAAAGCTTTTCAGATAATGACATTAAACATTTCAGTGTCCGGATCAGTGGTGTTCTCTCTCTCTCTCTCTCTCTCTCTCTCTCTCTCTCTCTCTCTAAGATTCACGAGAGGCGCTTTTGTTCTACAGGTTTGAGTTAGTACGTATTTTACAGTTTGTTGTAGCTGAGTGATCACCATATTGTGTACTTTTGACCTCTTTCTAGGGGCCTGAGGCCTGGAGATTAAAGTTTTGTTCTTGTTTCTCTCTCTCTCTCTCTCTCGTTTTTTTTTTTTTTTTTTTTTTACAGTGAGGGAGATTGCAGTGTGTTTGGAGAATGCGGAGAGGCACAGTCAATATAGCATTGATAACAAATTAGTATTATATTTGACTTCATGTTTGATGTTGGCCCTTACATTCTGTTATTGACAGCAATGTAACCGCCTTAGTGAATTCTAATGCTATGAATTTTCTTCCCTGACAGTAAAATGGTGGCAAAAAGGAATTAAAGAATAAAAAAATACATAAGTTGTAACTTAAAGTGAAAAAAAAACCCAAACAAACAAAAAATCAAAAACAAAACAACAACAACAAAACAAACAAAAAAAGAAGAAAAAAACACACCAAAAAACAAATAGGACGGCATGACAGACTTATCGCTAAGTCTTACTGCTGTCACCCACCCCTTAGGATTTGAGATTTTCCCAGAAGTAGACCGCTCGTTGTTGAGCCAACAGCACGCCTGTCAGCTCGCTCATTTCCCTTTCCATCTGCATGTTCGAGTGCAGTATAACCATGTGAGCTTTTGAGTCTGAAAGTTTTTTGTTTTCCCATGCCACTCTGGGTTCCATATTCCACTTACAGATTTGTGTAGGAGGTTCAGTGAGTCCGTCATAATCAATGGCATGTTGGTTTGCAGTTCAAGTTAGTTAAACAAGAGTTAATCCGCGCACAGCGTTCTAATGGGCTTTGGTAAAATCCAAATAACTCCAATAAGATATTCAAAGTACTTAGAACCCAGTCAGCGGTCAGAATCGAAGCGCACACTGCCTTCTAATTAACAGAAATAAATGTAAAAACAGCAGAGTAACATTCCATCTATTCCATGTATTTCGTGAATATCATGCAATCAAATATTAGGACAAATTCTAAACTTCTCCAAGGCTGAAACGATGCAGAAGAAAAACGATCTATCAAACGCAACATTTCCGAACAAGCCTGACAAGCTTCAACTCCCATGCAGTAAATCACATTGGCCTATATGTAGTCAAAACTTGCCTTGAAAGTAAGAAAGAGAAAAATCTAGATTTTTTTTTTTTTTTTTAAATCAAAATTCAATTATCTCCATAGAATGAAGCGTAAACTGTAGTTCCAAAGAATTCATCCAACATACAGTAACATTTACCCAACTCATATATCCCTTCATTCTGCCGGTCTCTGTATTGATTCTGACGCTTCCAAAGCTGCATTCTAAGTCTGAATACCAAACTTGAAACGAGTTTCAGAACGGGGTAGGGGGGGGGGGGGGGGGACCGCCCAGAGTAACACCACGCTCCAATTCCAAATTGACCCATCAACTTGAACATTGACAGACACAGCCCTAAGGGACTCAGTCACTGCTTCCTGAGAGAGTCGCCCCTCTTCTCATCAAGCTTCATCACCTCCGCTGACTAGAGCCGACCGTTCGTTTTTACCCCCTCGTGTTGCCGATTGGAAAAAAAAGAGCCATCCTGGGAGTATATTATTGCTGATAAATTTGTGGAACAAAGAGGAAAGGGTCTTTTTTTTTTCTAAACTCTTAACATTGAAATGGTTTATCTGTACGTTCAGACTGTGATCTGTTCAATTAAATACAGAATTGCGTTGTGTTACTGTGTATGTCCCCGTCCTCTCTCCGTCTCTCTCTAAAACTGTCTGCCTGTTTGCGCGTGCGAGCGCGCGCACGCATGTTTATGTATGTATGTATGCATATTTGTGCGTGTGTGTGTGTGTGTGTGTGGTTGTGTGTGTGTGTGTGTGTGTGTGGGCGGGGTTGTCTCTTTTGCATATACACACAAACGATGTTACCGCATGTATTCCAAATTACGATTATGAATTTCTCTCTCTCTCTCTCTCTCTCTCTCTCTCTCTCTCTGTGTGTGTGTGTGTGTGTGTGTGTGTGTGTGTGTGTGTGTGTGTGTGTGTGTGTGTGTGTGTCTGTGTGTCTGTCTATGTGCATGTGCGTTTGTGCGTGTGTATGTGTGTGTGTGTGTGTGTGTGTGTGCGCGCGCGCGCGCGTGTGTGTGCGGACGCTTGCAAGCATAGAGACATGCTTGCGTGCATAGAGACACAAAAGACACAAGAGTGCACGCATCAAAGTGGCTTATATCATGAGTCTCTGCCTATGTTGCAGCTTCCAAATCTTCAAACGCTCTACTGAAAAAAGAAGGCCCTCGATGAAAGTGCAGTTCATTCCAAAGAGGACCCAACAGTCAGACATTTCCCTCAAGGAAATTCTTCCTTCCGCAGATCAGTACTTCTTTTTTTCCGAACATCTTGTATCACCATCATGATTGCCTTGAGTGTGTGTGTGTGTGTGTGTGTGTGTGTGTGTGTGTGTGTGTGTGTGTGTGTGTTGCGGTGTCTGTGTGTGCCTGTGTCTGTGTGTGTCTGTGTGTGCGCGCGTGCATGGAGACACAAAGTTACAAGCGCACATAAATGTAATTGTTGCGCACATACATGCATGTCAGTGTACATGTCCAATACTTCGAACGTTGCACATTACTTGCTATGTTTCGATCTAAAACTCCATTCCACCACTACTCTGCTACTGATTCTAGTGCTGAATGGAAAACTCGGCTGTTCTCATTCATGCGAATATGAAATCAGTTTCACCTCATGTACGTCATTATGCATGTTTTAGCACGGGCATAAATGTGAGAAAATGCGATGAATTACACAGCGGAAGGTGTGAATTTATAGAGAAATATGGAAGAATAATGGTGATGTTAATTGTGTGTTCTGAAATCATGACCTGGGCCATGACAGTCATTATGGCGAGTTCAGCTGGGTACAAGAAATACAAGTGATTCTGTGGAGCACTTCAAAGAAAACGAGATAAAGGTAACGGGTGACAGGCTCGAGACAGGCAAGCAGACAAAAAAGAGATGCTAATAGACGCCGAGAGGCTGAATGGAAAGAGATATGCTGATTCCTTGAAAATGGGAGGGAGGGAGAGAGAGAGAGAGAGAGGGTGAGAGATATGGAAGGGTACATAGGAAATAATAAAAAAGAGAAAGTCACAAAGAAAGAATGAGACAGAGAGAAAGACAGAGAAACATATAAATACACCAAACCCGGAAGTAATCGATCTTGTATAAAAAGGAAAATTTGAGAGAGAGAGAGAGAGAGAGAGAGAGAGAGAGAGAGAGAGAGAGAGAGAGAGAGAGAGGGTGAGAGATATGGAAGGGTACACAGGAAATAATAAAAAAAGAGAGAAAGTCACAGAGAAAGAATGAGACAGAGACAAAGACAGATAAACATATAAATACACCGAACCCGGAAGAAATCGATCTTGTATAAACAGGAAAATTTGAAATGGAGAGACAGATAGATAGATAGACAGAGAGAGAGAGAGAGAGAGAGAGAGAGAGAGAGAGAGAGAGAGAGAGAGAGAGAGAGCGAATGAACCGGATGCTATTTCAAGCGGGAAATGGAACAAGCCTAATGCGCTTGTTTACATCCGGCCCTCTCGGCAAGGAAAATATTCAAACAAGTCAAAACATTATCAAAATGACATATGCATGTACAAAACACAAGAACAAGTATCCATACATAATATAATAATAAAAATCCACGAACAAACAATAAACAACAGGGACGAGAGATGAGACGGGGAGAAGGCAAGGTGGGGGGCCGGTAAAGAGGAAATGACAGACAAAAAGAAGAGACAAATGACAGAAAAGCAAATAAATACACCGACTCCCAAAGAAAACGATCTTGAATAAAAGAAAATAAATAAATAAATAAAAACCTTAAAACATGGAGAGAGGAACAGAAAGAAATATATATATATATATATATATATATATATATATATATAGAGAGAGAGAGAGAGAGAGAGAGAGAGAGAGAGACAGACAGACAGACAGACAGAGACAGACAGAAAGACAGAGAGAGAGAGACAGATATAGAGACATAGAAACACAGGGACAGAGAAAAACAGACAGAGACAGACTCAGGCTTCTGAATGCGCTTCGGCCATAGGCAAATATACAGATCGGAGAAGTGTAGATGAAGGTAGACGGGGTAGATTTCTAACATAACCACGTGCTAACATAACTGTTAACGCACTGAAACTACTAAAGTTTGGTACGTGCTTTACATATGCGGACGAAAGATGATCAATAAAACAAATATCATCAACACTTCCAGACAAGCCATACAGACTTAAATGCAGATCACACGAATCTGACTGGGCTTACACGTAGTCAAAATGTTATTTGAAAGTACGAAAGTACAGAGATTAAAAAAAAAAGTAGAAAAAAAGTACAGAAACAAAACTTATTATTAATTTTCTCAGCAGGGAAAACAAACTGGAAATATAATTTTCCCAACAGCCTGAATCGTAGGCGGCAGATTCAGATGACTTACACAACTATACACTCATATTCACCCGACGCATCTTGTATTCACTCAGCCGGGCTCTGTATTGATTCAGACGGTGCTTCCCCGTAGCTGCAGTCTGCGACCATGTTCAAGAACAAGAACAAGGAGCACGGAACCTCAAATTTCAAACGAGTTCCAGAACGGAGGATCGCCCAGAGTCACAACACCACGCTCCAGTTCCAAATTGACCCATCAACTTGAACACTGACAGACACAGCCCCGAGGGACCTGGTCACTGCTTCCTGAGAGAGTCGGGCCCCTCTTCTTATCAAGCTTCATTGCCTTCTCCAACCAGGGCTGGCCAGTAGCTTTGTTTCCCTCTCGTGTTATTGATTGGAAAATGAGCCACCCTGGGCCTTTATCAATGGAGGTAAGTGTGCAGGACAGAGGAGAGAGGTGTTGGTAAATAACTGTAAACGATGAAGTGGTGGCGGTTATGGGCATTTTTAACATCCTTGGTCTAACGAAACATTTAGGCTGTATTGCGTTGGAACTGTGTACCCTCTCTCTCTCTCTCTCTCTCTCTCTCTCTCTCTCTCTCTCTCTCTCTCTCTCTCTCTCTCCTAAATACCTCCACCTTCCACCTCCTCTATTTTTCTCTACCTGTCTATGTCTCTCTCTTTACTCACATATCTCCACTCTGACTGCGCGCGCACCTATCTCTCGCTCTCTCTTTCTTTCTCTCTCTCTTGCTCTATCTGAAAAGCTTCCATTCTCCTCAATCTATTCTCCTCTCCGTATCTTTCTGTCTCTCTCTTTACTGACATATCTCCACTTTGTGTGTGTGTGTGTGGGGTGGATGGGTGTGGAGTGTGCGTGTGGGTGTGAGCGCGCGCGTGTGTGGGTATGTGTGTGTGTGTCGTCCGTCTCTCTCTCTCTCTCTCTCTCTCTCTCTCTCTCTGTTTTCTCCTTGCCAAGCTTTCAATCCTGGACTGTCTGAAACCGGAACTTCTGCTTCCCTCCCCC
>NC_134876.1:29008751-29023751 GCF_041734735.1 Babylonia areolata
AGGAATTACGTTCTGTGATGCTTAGAATAACTGGTTTTGTCTAATACGCTGCTTCACCTCTGTTTTTATACATTTTGGTCTGCATTCAAAAGCTAAGATCTCAGCTTAAAGGCGTAAAATAGAAACCTAACACAATGAAGAATACTCTCTTCTACAGCTCTTACAAAACCCAGATTATGATTTTCGAAATTGACAATATTCTGTAAATAATTAGATCTTAAATCTTCATACTTTGAACACTAAAAAATATAGTGAATTCCGGTTTCAAGTGAGTTACTACAAAATGTACAATTCCAGCTTTCTTGTTTCCTTGAATAACGATATCTGTAAGCATTAATTTGCGATACTCCCATCCTAAACTGAGCGTGTTGCGCAATGTGTTCATCCATAAAACATCCACGTATTTCTCTCCTAAAGCAAGTCTTGTATTGTTTATATATCGAGTATCTTACGCACATTTTTCATTGTGGTCGTGCCAACGATAACAAAATGAGTTGTACAGTCTTTCTCCAAGTTCTTTGAAAAATAGTCTCTCATGTCAACATCCAAATAACCACACTTGCTCAAATCCATTTTCACACAGAACAGTTTGGTTGCCCAAGTGAAAATTCCATTCCAATGCATTTTAACATTTTATTTGCGACACACACACACACACACACACACATACACACACACACTCACAGAGACACAGAGAGAGAGAGAGAGAGAGAGAGAGAGAGAGAACACTGAACACCGAAATGTTTAATGTCATAAGATGTAAAGCTCTAGTGACATAATAGGTACAAATCAGAACAAAAACGGTGCAAAACAAATAAAATGGAACAGAACGGAAGACATAATCGAAGTAAAGTAAACTACTAAGGGATAAGCGGCACTTTGGTACTTTGTCATTTGCTTAAAAAGTCCATGTGGCAGGTGGATACTGTGCCCCCCCCCTCCCTCCCCCGTCGTTCGTATCCAAGGTTTGAACAGTACACAGGAAGGAAACAAAGTATATCAATACGAACACACAACAAAGTACATATAAACCATACAATGATTATTTAAGGATGTAACACCGAAACACGTCATATCAATGTGAACATATTGTAAAAATACATTGTCGAAATTGACCATCCCGAGAGAGAGAGAGAGAGAGAGAGAGAGAGAGATAGATTCAGTTTCAGTTTCAGTAGCTCAAGGAGGCGTCACTGCGTTCGGACAAAACCATATACGCTACACCACATCTGCCAAGCAGATGCCTGACCAGCAGCGTAACCCAACGCGCTTAGTCAGGCCTTGAGAGAGAGAGAGAGAGAGAGAGAGAGAGAGACGCATGCACGCAACCACACACCACAGACACACACACACACACACTCACGCACGCGCACACACACACACACACACACAAACACACACACAAAACAAAACAAAACAAAACAAAGAAAGAAATACACGAATGAAGAGGAAGAGTAAGGTGGAGCAGCGTCAGGATATATTAAGATGAAGGCCTGTATCATTTCTTTCTACCAAGTGACCCGTGCTTATTTGTTGATGAAAATATTTAATGGGTTTTTCTTTTTCTTTCATTTTCTTTCTTTCTTTTTTTTTTTTAACTTGTTTGCGAGAGAGAGAGAGAGAGAGAGAGAGAGTGCGTGTATGTGTGTGTGTGTGTGTGTGTGTGTGTGTGTGTGTGTGTGTGTGACTGTGTTTCTCTGTGTGTGTGTGTGTGTGTGTGAAAGAGAAAGAGAGAGAGAGAGAGGGAGGGAGAGAGAGAGAGAGAGAGAGAGAGAGAGAGAGAGAGAGAGAGAGAGAGAGAGAGCTCATTAATTCATTAATTGGTAAGAGTACTCGGGACGTTTGTGTTGATTGCATCAGAAAGAAAAAACACGCACTGAATCTCCGCGCACTTTGCGAGTCTTTTGTTTTTCAATTGACGTTATTAAAGCTGTCCAGTCGACTCTTTTAAGGATTTGTGTATCATGGGAGTCAAATTGGATTGTATCTGCAACAGAACTTTATAAAATAACACGCTCATTCTCAGGGCCTGCATTTGCTGGTTGCTGGAATGTGGAAGGGAAAGGGTACATACGGTGTGTGTGCGTGCGCGCGCGTGCGCGCGTGTATGTGAGTGTGTGTGTGTGTTTGAGTGTGCGTGCGTGCGTGCCTGCGTGCGTGTGTGCGTGCGTCCGTGTGTGCGTGCGTGCGTGTGTGTGTCTGTGTGTGTGTGGTGTGTGTAAGTGCGCGCGCGTGTTTGTGAATGTGTGTGTGTGTGTGTGTGTGTGTGTGTGTGTGTATGTGTGTGTGTGCGTCCGTGTGTGCGTGTATGTGTGTGTGTGTGTGTGCGTGTGTGTGTGTCCATGCCTGTCTTTGTGCACATGTGTGTGTGTGAGTGTGTGGTTTGTCCTTGTGAATGTGTGTGTATTAGTGTCGGGGGAGGGGGATGTATGTATTATGTATGTGTATGTGTGTGTTTGTGTATGTGCGAGTATATATATGTGTATGTGTGTATGTGCGTGTGTGTGTATGTGTGTGTGTGTGTCTGTGTGTGTATGTGTGTGTGTGTCTGTGTGTGTATGTGTTGGGGGGGGGGAATATTGGGAGTCGGAAAGAAATGGACCGACAGACAAACACTGGGACAGAAGTAGAGGCGGACAGGAAGGGACGTTGTCCAAGAGGAAAATAGAGAAAGAGTTACAAAGGCACACAGGCAACGTACAGACACAGACAGACGAAGAAATACAGAGACAGACAGAGACGAAGACAGAGCTAAATACAGAGACAGAGACACAGAAAAACTGACAGAGAGGAAGATAGAGCACTGAGCAAAAAACAAAACAAGGGTCTCTGCAGAAGGCCATTTCAGAACCATCGGTGCCTTTCAGCAGAGTGCCTTTCTCTGCTTCCCCAGTTCCATTCCTGCAGAACACATCAACTAATGCATGTTTCTCAGTAGCAATTTCCACCTCGATTGAGAAACACTACATGTAAACTGTTCATCTGAAAAAACCAACCCTACTGCAGTGATTTTCTTATTTATGATGGAAGACGCGCTGGTTGTTCATTTAAAAACAAAAACAGTCAATAATTGCGTGCGTGCGTGCGTGCGTGCGTGCGTGTGTGTGTGTGTTAAGTGTGTGTTTCTTCTGAATTACGAAACATGCGCTGGTTGTTAGTTTGAAATTTTAATCAGCTGTCTGATTTAACCTGCAGAAAGATTAGCTTCGTGATTTTTGAGATGTGTTATTTGTTGCTCTGTAAAACAAAAATCAGTTAAGGTAATCCAAGCCTTGATTTTCATTTTACTTTTTTTTTTTTAATATACAACTGATGCAGCAAAGCGATTCACTGTCGCTTCGCATACCCATAAATTCTGATCTGCGCCAAATTATGTTCACTCGCATGTAAAATAACTGATCAATGACAATAATCAAGGCCATCTGTTTGTGACTGTGTGACGTTCCTGTCACAAATGCGAGAGATGTTTGGGTTCATCCGTAGCAGTTTCGCTTCGTTTCGTCCTGTTTCGTCCAGTTCAGTTAATTTAGATTAACTTAGTTTGTTGTAGTTCCACTTCATGACATCGTTTTCTAAATCGGTCAAGAGTGTCAATAATGGTTTCTTTCTGTTTTGTATGGTGTTTGAGTTATTGCCCTCCTTCTCGAAATTCCTCAGTCTATATTTGTAGTTGGGGTATTGGCTCAGACTGTACGATAGCAGTATTTTGTGTGCGTATGTATTTAGTGATGTCTTGTGTGTAATGAATATGATCAATTATTGTAACAACAAAAGGGTCGGCTTTGCATTAACTCAAGTGGGAGTGTCAATAATGCTTTCTTTCCGTTTTGCCAGCTGTTTGAGTTATAGTCCTGCTTCTCGAAACCGCTAAGTCTATATCAAATGCAATACAAGCAGTTCCCAAACGTTTCGTAACTTCGGTCTCGGCTGAGACTGTTCCCTTGAAGTGTCTTGTGCACTTATGTACTTAGTGATGTCTTGTGTGCCGAATATGATCAATTATTGTGACAACAAAAGGGTCGGCTTTGCATTACCTCAAGTGGGAAATGCCTACATAAAAATGGTAATAAGAAAGACGATGATAATAACTCTGACCATCAGCTTTGCCATGATGATGATGATCATCATCAGAACAAGAAAGAGAGAGAGAGCGAGAGAAAGCGAGAGAGAGAGGGGGGGCAGACACACAGAGAGTACGAGGAAGAAAAGAGAGAGAGGGAGAGAGAGAGAGACAGACAGACAGACAGACAGACAGAGACAGAAGCAGAGACAGACAGACAGACAGAAACCGAGACAGAGAGAGAGGACAGAGACTGAGACAGAAAACACACACACACACACACACACACACACACACACACACACACACACACACACGCACAAAACCGAACAGAACCAAAACGACAGAGACAAAGCGATCGAAAGATAGACAGTCAGTCAGACAGAGGAAACCACGCACAGGAATCCACACCGACAAAAATCACAGTGAAATCGCACCCTCGTATGTCAGTGTCCAGACAGAATTATTGTATTGCACTCCATCCTCGGGGACCTTTGACCAGACCCTGTCGACACCCATACTCATATTCAAAGCGAACAGCAGAGTTCAAACTCTCACCGGAAGGCCATGGCTGGCAGACACACCACACATGCTCAAGTTAACACGCACGAACGCACAGAAACCAGACGCACTCTCAATAACACCGCAAAGCGATATTTCGAGAACATCATTACAACTGTACCATTGATAGCGCAGGTAATATTTTCTTAATGATGAACAAAAAAAAATCATATAATAAAACATGAATGTTCAAACTGGACAGCGGATGTTATTCTAAGGGGAAAATAGTTGGTTGAAAACAATTATTAAGTCATACACAAATTAAAGCATAGCACGCTCCTTGTGGTCTGTTTATACGGTTTCTGCATGCATAGTTACGCTGTACTATGTAAAAACCGATGTGCAAAATGATGATGATGATGATAATAATAATAATAATGGTATTTATATAGCGCTGAATCTTGTGCACAGACAAATCAAAGCGCTTTCACACCAGTCATCCACACGGATGCATACCTCTAAAACTGGAGAAACTGAATACAATGAAGAGGCAGGGAAGGGAGGCTATTTTGGGAAGAGGTGGGTTTTAAGGCCAGACTTGAAAGAGCTGAGCGTGGAGACTTGACGAAGCGAAAGAGGAAGTTCATTCCAATTGCAAGGTCCAGAGACAGAGAAAGAACGGCGGCCAACAGTTGTGTGTTTGAATCTGGGTATGCGTAAACAGAGTGGATCCGAAGCCGATCGTAGTGAGCGAGATGGAGTGTAGAGGTGAAGGCAGCCGCAGAGATAGGAAGGGGCAGATTTGTGAATACATCTTTTACATAGAGTGCTGATCTTGTACTTTAAACATGCACCGAAACACACATTCCAAACGTTACAAGCAAACCTCTGCACATACATTCAACCAAACACTTAAACACAAGTCTGTGTTCATACAAACACAAAAACGTTACACACTGCACAGTACTGATATACACCACATAACTTAACGATGCAAATAGTACGAACCAAACACGTACGCGCACACGAAAGCATACAGGTAAGCGCAATTATATATATATATATATATATATATATATATATATGTGTGTGTGTGTGTGTGTGTGTGTGTGTGTGTGTGTTGATGAATTTTTGTTTCATGTCCCATCATGCATATTAATGATTGTAGACTCTCTCTCTCTCTCTCTGTGTGTGTGTGTGTGTGTGTGTGTGTGTGTGTGTGTGTGTGTGAGAGAGTATGCGCGTGCGTGTGTGTGCGTGCGTGCAAGTGTGCGGTTGCGTGCGTTAACATGCGTGTGATTGTGTGTGTGTGATTGTGTGTGTGTGTGTGTGTGTGTGTGTGTGTGTGTGCGTGCGTGCGTGCGTATGTGTGTATGTGTGCATTTTCAGAGTTGTACACGAATTCATTTTGAGAAATCTGGGCGATTCTGAATTTTCTAATAACAATTCTGCGATGGGACGCTAGACCTAATGCAAAATGAATATTGCAAATCAGTTTTGTTTTTTTGTTTTTCTGTGAGCACTCTCCCTCTCATTCTGTCACATCACATATTGTTTCCTTCGGGTTTTAAACAAAAAAACACACTTTACTTCGTCATTTTTTGTATCTCTTCATGTACTGGTTTACCTCGTACTCGTCAATGTGATCATAATCGCATTGATTCCTTTAACTTTGTCCGCATAAGTCTTGTTCCTGATTATATCTTATTGGGTTGGGCTTAAATAACGCATGCTTGACGCCCTTCCCGTGCTTTTTGTGTTTTTGTGCTATGTTGTTTGCTTTATTTTAAAATAATAAAAACTTTTTTTTTTTAACAAAATGCAAATAAAAAGTTACTTGATTAGGGGGAAAAAACACATACATGCCCCTTATGTCTCTACCACACACGCACGCTATCCAGACACTCCATATAAATACTTCTACCGTAGCCATTACTTCCCCGTTTTACTGCTTCGAGGAAAGACCCATAAAGAGTCTACACACAGCCATGGAGACGTCTGCACGCACTGACAAGAACTGAACCTAGAACTGAAAGTGAAAACTGTGCGCTGTTTTACTCAGGCCTTTCTTTTCTGTCAGGTTTTATGCCGATGTGGTCTAGCGCGTGTACGTGTGGATCAGAACGGTGAGTTTTGAAGCCGCCTCATGCGCACGTGACGTGCACGTGCACGCACACACACACACACACACACGCGCGCACACACACACACACACACACACACGAGACACTCACTTCCAGTTCTCCCCCACATGCGTTATAATCAACGCTATCCAAGCCTCTGTCTGAAAGCCTCGATTTTTATTTTGCTGTAAACCATGAAACCCGACTGAACTCCACATCAAACACAAAAAACTGAGCTTTTCAAAATGAAAATAGCCCCCAGCATTAATACCACTTCCGCATATATATTTTTTTTCAAAGCACAGTGTTTACAATATGAACGCGGTAACAGGGACTTACAAAAGGTTTGGGAGGGGGAAGAGATCCCATACATTATCATCTCCGACGGATCTGTCGTCCGAATCTGATAAATATGTCAAAGCCCCCAAAGAGATAAGAGCAAAGGGCTTGAAGGAGAGTGGGGTGCTTGACGCTGAAGGGATATCGGTGAGAAATCGAGTGTTTTCCATCACTTTTTTTTTCTCCATGGCGTGTTCCGAAAGTTCGCTATGTAGTGTGCTGTTTGGGGTCTATAAAATCTCTCAGGTTTTTTGTCTTTTTTTTTTCACGATGAACATTTCCATTTTTGTCGCCACGTCTGTATTACCATCATGATTATCATGAATTAACCAACATAGAAATGGAGGATAAGAGTGGAGGAGAAATGATAATTTATCACGAGTAAACAACACGCACATATGCACACACGCACGTACGCATACACTATATTGTATTATATTGTATTGCACTGCATTGCATTGCATTGTATTGTATTGTATCGCACTGCATTGCATTGTATTGTACTGTATTGTATTGTATTGTACTGCATTGCATTGCATTGCACTGCACTGAATTGAATTGTTCTTTTGTCACAACAGAATTTCGCTCTTTAAAATTGTGGCTGCTCTCCCCAGGGATACTGCGTCGCTACAATGAGATAGGGCACCCTTTGTTCTGCGTGCAAAGTGTATTTGTTTTTCTGTCAAAGTAGCTTGTTCTATGTAATTTTGCCAGGGACATCACTGTTGTTGCCGTGGGCTCTTTTACGTGCGCCAAGTGCATGCTGCACACGGAACTTTTATTTGTTGTCTCAATCGAATGACTAGCGTCCAGGCCACCACTCAAGGTGTAGTGGATGGGGAGAAAGGACTGGTGTGTGGAGGGGTCGAACCAGTGCACTAAGATTATCTCGCTTCCTAGCAGGTCGCGTTACCACTAAACCAACACTGGGATACGCAAACGCTTGTATACACCAGATTCCGCACAATGCATTCAGACATCCCCGCACTTGCACACAGGCCAGGAAAGCAGTTTCGTTTCATTTTTTCTGCCAGCGCAACAATCACCACCCTTAAAAAAATGTGAAAATGATACAGCCCCCAGCCCCCAGCCCCTTACCAACAAACAAACATTCCTCAACCAAATCCCTACTCAATTAAGTACAGTGCATCCAAACTTGACAACAACAACAACAACAAAAATGTCACGGAAAAGAGTTCTCAAACGAACATAGAAAACCACGTCTTAACTTCAGAGATGAAAGAATTCTTTTAAAGGATAGAAAAAGAAGGGGGTGGGGGGGGGGGGGGGGATGGTAGAAAGAAATACAGAAGAAAATACCGAACATTAAGTTCTTTGATGGTTCACTATCACCCAGATCTAGCGAAGAGGGCCCCAATAGGAGAGGGGAGTTAACTGGACATTTTGGGGAGGGCGGACTGGGTTAACGCTGAAAGGAGATCAAAAAGATAAACGTAATTTGATGCCATCGATTCTGAAAGGACGTCACTGACAGCGATTCCAAAGGGCAAAGTTTCGAGTGTTCTCGTGTTTATTTCTGGGGTGTCTTTGAAATTTTGTACGGTTAGTTCTTACCGTTTTCTATTTTGGAAGACATTACCTTTTTATATAGATTGGGGTGGGGGTGGGGGTGGGGGGAGAGGCAATGTCATCATTTTCACAACATCTTTGTTAAGAGAATAAAAAAAAAAAGCCACATCATCATCACTGTTACTATCGTCAATGAAAACAGCAATAACAAAGGCAAGAATGAACAAATGAATGTTATTGATTGAATGAATAAATGAATGAATGGATGAATAAATGAATGAATGAATAAAGTGAACCAAACAAAACAAAGCAAAAATCATGCTTCTGGTACACCCAGTCCTCAAGAAAAAGAAGAAGAAAAATAAATATCTGATGTTTGAAAGGAAGATTTATAAGTGAAAAAAATCATGGTGAAGCGTGAAAAGCCGCTTGTTTATCTGTCCATCTTCTGCTTTAAAGCTCGTTTATTTTATTTTATTTAATTTTGTTTTTGCTTCAGAGAAACTTGTCTGGCAATGAAAGGCCTTTTTCTTGTGAACAAATGTTACAAATACATGTCCGTTTATTCTTGAAATAGCTACATGATGCTGTTAATAGCATCGAACGTGCTTCACTGAGTCATTTCTTTCTCGTTACAGACAGCTAGATAAGTCAACAGAAAATAAATAAGGATGAATGAAATTATTAAGTACATGTATCTGAGTTGAATGAAATTTGGAGGAGAGGATGGGTGTGCTTTTGAATTGTGAGATACGGGGCTGAAACCCATCATCTCTGTCAATGTGCGTATGTGTATGGGTGTGTGTATCCGTGCTATGTTTGCACGAGGTGTGTGTGTGTGTGTGTGTGTGTGTGTGTGTAAAAATGTTTAATAAATCCTGGTTTCTAATTTATGAATGAATAATGTTTCTTAACGTAGATGTTCATGGAGAGCATGGTGCTTTTTTTTTTGTTTTGTTTTGTTTTTTAATTGCATGCATATAAGAAAGCTCTGATTATAGTATCAAAATTGCAATTTGAAAAACCACAATGATAAATCCAAGACAAGTGTTTTCTCATCCTGAAACAAGTGTTTCACGACACACAATGTTTTTGTTTTTCTTTCGTACCAGTCAGTCTCATTGCCTGGTAAACCAACTTGCTGCGTTGTATAACAATCGTGTCTGTATTCACTTCAGTAAGTTTTACCATTTGAACTTTCATTTCCACATTTGTCGTTATTCCGTTTTCTTTTTTGTTTCTTTTTGGATTGCGGGCTGAGAGACTGTGTAGTGTGAGTGAGTGACTTCTTTTTCATTCGCGGTCTGCGACTCCTACGTTCATTCGTATACATGAGTGCGCTTTTACGTGTATAACCGGTTCTTTTTTACCCTTTACCCCCACCATCCTTGCAGTCATAATCCAATTTCGGGGCGAGGAGGGGTTGCATGCCGGGTGGGTTTTTGTTTCCACAACCCACAGAACGCTGACATAGATTATGGAATCTTAAACATGCGTATTTGGACCTCTGCATACATATACATACGGAGAGGGTTCAGCCACTAGCAGGCAGATAAAAGAAAGAAGAAAAAAATCCACACTTTACCCCACCAGGCACTGTGACCGTGATTCGAATCCTGGACCCTCACGTTGAAAGTACAACCCTTTGAATACTCGGCTGTTGTGTCCGTCTGTGTGCGTGACGAGCCTCTGTGAGCACAGGTAGTTTTCCAATGGGATTGATACATTTGTAGCCTACTGTATTGTTTTGCATTGCAATGCACCGTAATATATAGTACTGTGCACCATTCAGTTTGTATTGCTTTCACGAAAGTATTTAGCTTATTCCATATTCTTTTATCGGACTCACACAGCTTTTGATTAGTTCTTTTTACATACACAGTTTAACTCACTCAGTACGGCCAGTCCTCTCTTCTCCTCCACATAGACCCCTCGGATGTCCAGTGGGTGTCTGAATGACCCAACCTTTAGCTTCCGTCGTCAGAATTGTGGTATTCTTTGTCAACATTCACCTCTTCAGTATAAGAGCCTTCCGCTTGCAATATTTTGATGATGGTAATTGGGGTGAAACGCTGTTAACGTCGTCTCTTTCGCCGTTCGTATGGAGAGAGTTAATGTCATTAGCTGAAACGCTCTGATGACATAGTAGGTACTAATCAAAACAAAATGGTGCAAAACAGATGAAATGGAACAGAAAGAGAAAAAAACAGAATTGAAACAACATAAACTAATAAGAGATTTGTGACACTTTGGCACTATGTCGTTAGCTTAAAGTACATGTGACAGGCGGGTAATGTGCCTTTTTTCAGTTGTTCGTCTCCAAGGTTTGAACAGTACACAGAAAATAAAGTACAGATAAATCATTTAATAAATATTCACGCATGTAACATCGACACACATCATATCAATACAAACACATATAAAGTACATATAAATCCTGAAATAATTATTCATGTCTAAAGCCTCAACATCATAACCCAGGCAGACACACACACACACACACACACACACACACACACACACACACACAGAGAGAGAGAGGGAGGGAGAAGACAAGACAAGACAAGACAAAACAGGACAAATACTTTACTGGACTGGGCCATTTGCCCATATCAAAGGGAACAGTGGGGGCAGGGACAAAAATCAGACGAAAGAAAATAGCATTCATTCACAATGCATGCCAAGGGTTTTGAATTACATTATCCGTCATTGTAGCACGACCTTAACTGGAATGCCTTCTTTATGTAAATTGCACACAGAGAGGGAGAGAGAGAGAGAGAGAGAGAGAGAGAGAGAGAGAGAGAGAGAGAGGAAGCGAGAGGCAGATAGACAGACAGGCAGACAGACAGATATCGATAACAGAAGGGGGTTAACATTAAATAAAGATAAATAATATTAACATGACACACTATGAATTGAATCTACAACACAAATAAACCAAAAATAGCTGAGACAGACAGGAGGCAGAGAGACAGAGGACGGAGAGAGACAGAGGACGGATACGTGAATTATTAGCCCAGTATGTTTGAAAGAAAGAAATGGATCAAAGAGTCTTTGATTACGGGTTGTTTTTTTTTGTGTTTTTGTTTTTGTTTTTTGTGTGTGTGTGTGTGTGTGTGTGTGTGTGTGTGTGTGTGTGTGTGTGTGTATGCGTGTGTGTGTGTTTTACTGATCGGTTCCCCAAACCCAGCAGTCCTCTCAGATAAATAAACACACATATCTGTCGCATTTTTTCTTACACACCACCAGCAACAACAACAACCGACGAGGAAGCAGAATGGTTTAACTCTCTCCATACGAACGGCGAAAGAGACGACGTCAACAGCGTTTCACCCCAATTACCATCATCAAAATATTGCAAGTGGAAGGCTCTCATACTGAAGAGGTGAATGTTGACAAAGAATACTACAATTCTTACGACGGAAGCTAAAGGTTGGGTCATTCAGACACCCACTGGACATCCGAGGGGTCTGTGTAGAGGAGAAGAGAGGACTGGCCGTACTGAGTGGGTTAATTATGCATTTCTACATAGGATAAATCAATTTCAAAAGAAAGCAACTGCACAAATAGATGACAAAACAAAGACAGAAAGGGAAATTACACTGAGGCACGAACATACACAGAATGTGGAAACTACAAAATAACCAATAACCATTATCTGTCTACAAATCTGTCTAAGCCACCCGTAAAACATTTGGAAAGAGAAAAACAACAACAACAACAACAACAACTACCAAACAGAGAAAAAAAGAATGAAAGAAAGAAAGAAAGAAAGAACTCGGAATAAAATAATATATCTTGATCACGCTCCCTCCTCATGATGCTGTGTGTGACTTGTTTTTAATGCTCTTGCGCAACACTGTTGCTTACCTCCAAAACTACTGTTTCCAGATTGTGAACCCGATTCACACTGACAGACCGTCAAGAGCTCAAACGCGTCCAATATTGCAGGAAAAGAGGTTCGCAATTTTTTTCATTTCAACTTTTTTTTCGGGGGGTGAACTTAGAGACCTAGTTTTGTTCAGACAGTTGACTTCCTTCTTTTTTTCTTTTTCTTCTTTTTTTTTCAGGGTATATTTTGTGCGCGCGACGTCCGGCACAGAAAATCGTCCCATGCACGCGAGTCTACGTGTGTGTGAAGCGGGGTAGTAGGGAGAATGAGGGTGGGGGAGTGTGTGTGTGTGTGTGTGTGTGTGTGTGTGTGTGTGTGTGTGTGTGTGTGTTGTGTGTGTGTGCGTGTGTGTGTGTGTGTGTGTGTGTGTTGATATGTGTATGTGTGTGTGTGTGTGTGTGTGTGTGTGTGTGTGTGTGTGTGTGTGTTAGCTGCGCGTGTACACGCGCGCGAATCCACAATCTCTGTGGGCGTATTCATGTCACAAGAATTGTTTTCACACAGCTCGTCTGGTTATCGTCAACAAACAAACTGTTTTTCCTACGTTTCATCCCCTTGAGAAATGATGTCCGTTTGACCTAACAGCTTATATTTCCGCCGTTGCTTTAGCTTGCAGAGAGGGTGTGTTGCGGGTGAAAAGACAAGACAGAAATACAGAGAGAAAGACAGTGGATGAGAAAGTGTGTGTGTGTGTGTGTGAGAGAGAGAGAGAGAGAGAGAGAGAGAGAGGGGGGAGGGGGGGGGAACGAACGAAACTGTTTTAATTGAACTTTGGCCATGGATCACAATTCAAAACCAGGGGACTAGGGGTGAACATGGGAAGAGGTATTATAATACTTGAGAGAGAGAGAGAGAGAGAGAGAGAGACAGACAGACAGACAGACAGACAGACAGAGACAGAGATAGAGACAGAGAGAGCGGTTAGGAAGAGTCATAACACAGTCAACCTCTTGTACATTATTCTAATGTTCAGTTCCTTCCATGGTTAATTTCGACAAGAAGTTACAATAGTGAGTCCGAGTCAACGCGAAAGGACATAAGTGCGTGAAAGTTGCATCTAAGTGTGTGTGTGTGTGTGTGTGTGTGTGTGTGTGTGTGTGTGTGTGTGTGTGTGTGTGAGTGCATGTGTGTATGAGTGTGTGTGATCGTGTGTGTGTGTGTGTGTGTGTGTGTGTGTGATCGTGTGTGTGTGTGTGTGTGTGTGTGATCGTGTGTGTGTGTGTGTGTGATCGTGTGTGTGTGTGTGTGTGTGTGTGTGTGTGTGTGTGTGTGATCGTGTGTGTGTGTGCGTGTGTGTGTGTGTGTGTGTGATCGTGTGTGTGTGTGTGTGTGATCGTGTGTGTGTGTCTGTTTATGTGTGTGTGTGTATGAGTGTGTGTGATCGTGTGTGTGTGTGTGATCGTGTGTGTGTGTGTGTGTGTGTGTGTGTGTGTGTGTGTGATCGTGTGTGTGTGTGTGTGTGTTTATGTGTGTGTGTGTTTGTGTGTGTGTTTGTGTGTGTGTGTGTGTGTGTGAGTGTGTGTGTGTGTGTCACTGAATATTTGCTATTATACAAAAGCATAACAGTGTTTGACACCAACATGTATTACTGAAAAGGTCAAGTATAATCATCAGACAGGAAAAGATTCTCACATTCGCAAAGAGAAAAAGAACAGTCACTAAACAATTACATACCAAACAAAAACACCGACAGAAAGGAAATTAACTTTTTGATATGTCTCAGCTGGTACCTTTGATCTCTTAAGAAAGCAAAATAGCAACCGCTGCGGTTTGATACCATGTAATTTTTGCCTCATATTTAGAGGACCTGAACTTCCAAAGAACTTTTTGGGTGGATTTTTTTTCTTTTTTTCTGTTTTACTTTTCTTTCTTTTTTTCTTTTTCTTTTTTGCACCGTGTCTCTTCGTCTTTACATCTTCACGAATAATCAGCACCTGTTCAATAGGTAGGTGGCCATATAGACCCAGTTATTTCCACTTCCTACTGGCTTCACTTCCTGCCTTTCATTATTATTCATTTCGGCTTTATTCTCTCTCTCTCTCTCTCTCTCTCTCTCTCTCTCCTCCCCCACTCACTCTCTCCCTCCCTATCTCTCTCCCTCCACCACCACCCCTCTCTCTCTCTCTCTCTCACTAGAGCCTTTTTTTTTTTTAACTCACCGACTGTCTGTCAGAATGTCAACATCTGCCTTCCTTTCTCCCTCTTTCAGAAAACACACACACACACACACACACACACACACACACACACACACACACACACACACACACACAAAGAGGGGTAAAGAAGATAAAGACCAAAACTGACGTAGCCGGGGAAGAAGGTAGCTAGAAAGTTATACATACATACATATATATATATATATATATATCAATCAGTGGACAGATAGACGAGGAGGGTATGCGCATACATTGTCCCTCGTCCTTCCCACACTGCCACCTCTCTCTGTCTCTCTTTTCTTTCTCTCTCTGTCCGTCTTTGTCCGCCTCTGTCTCTTTCTGTCTCTCTCTCTCTCTCCCTGTCCGTCTCTGTCTCTCTCTCTCTACCCGTCTCTC